>NC_060198.1:2542454-2589954 GCF_021184085.1 Oncorhynchus gorbuscha
CTCCCTCCTCTTTCTTATCTCACTCTCTCCCTCCTCTTTATTTCTTCTCTCCCTCTCTCTCTCCTCCTTTCTCTTCTCTTCTCTCTTCTCTCTCCTCTCCCTCCTCTTTCTTTCTTCTCTCCCTCTCTCCCTCCTCTTCTCTTTCTTCTCTCCCTCTCTCCCTCCTCTCTCTTTCTTCTCTCCCTCTCTCCCTCCTCTCTCTTTCTTCTCTCCCTCTCTCCCTCCTCTCTCTTTTTCTCTCCCTCTCTCCCTCCTCTCCTTTCTTCTCTCTCTCCCTCTTTCTTCTCTCTCTCTCTCTCTCTCTCCCTCTCTCCCTCTCTCTTTCTTCTCTCCCTCTCTCCCTCTCCCTCCTCTCTCTTTCTTCTCTCTCCTCTCTCCCTCTCCCTCCTCTCTCTTTCTTCTCTCTCCTCTCTCCCTCCTCTTTCTTTCTTCTCTCCTCTCTCTCCTCTCTCCCTCCTCTCTCTTTCTTCTCTCCCTCTCTCCTCTCTCCCTCCTCTCTCTTTCTTCTCTCCCTCTCTCTCTCTCCCTCCTCTCTCTTTCTTCTCTCCCTCTCTCCTCTCTCCCTCCTCTCTCTTTCTTCTCTCCCTCTCTCCCTCTCCCTCCTCTCTCTTTCTTTCTTCTCTCTCCTCTCTCCCTCCTCTTTCTTTCTTCTCTCCCTCTCTCCTCTCTCCCTCCTCTCTCTTTCTTCTCTCCCTCTCTCCTCTCTCCCTCCTCTCTCTTTCTTCTCTCCCTCTCTCCTCTCTCCCTCCTCTCTCTTTCTTCTCTCCCTCTCTCCCTCCTCTCCTCTTCTCTTCTCTCCCTCTCTCTCTCTTATCCTCCTCTCTCTTTCTTCTCTCCCTCTCTCCTCTCTCCCTCCTTCTCTCTTTCTCTCTCCCTCTCTCCTCTCTCCCTCTTTCTTTCTTCTCTCCTCCTCCTCTCTCCCTCCTCTCTCTTTCTTCTCTCCCTCTCTCCCTCCTCTCTCCTTCTCTTTCTCCTCCCTCTCCCTCCTCTCTCTTTCTCTCTCTCTCCCTCCTCTCCCTCCTCTTTCTTCTCTCCTCTCTCTCCTCCCTCTCTTTCTTCTCTCCCTCTCCCCTCTCTCTTCTCTTTCTTTCTCTCTCTCCCTCTCTCCCTCCTCTCTTTCTTTCTTCCCTCTCTCCTCTCTCCCTCCTCTTTCTTTCTTTCTTCTCTCCTCTCTCCCTCCTCTCTCTTTCTTCTCTCCCTCTCCCTCCTCTCTCTTTCTTCTCTCCCTCTCCCTCCTCTCTCTTTCTTCTCTCCCTCTCCCTCCTCTTTCTTCTTTCTTCTCTCTCCCTCCTCTCCCTCTTCTCTTTCTCCTCTCTCCCTCCTCTCTCTTTCTCTCTCCCTCTCTCCCTCTCCTCTCTCTCTTTCTTCTCTCCCTCTCCCTCCTCTCTCTTTCTTCTCTCTCCTCTCTCCCTCCTCTTTCTTTCTTCTCTCCCTCTCTCCCCTCTCTCCCTCCTCTCTCCTCTCTCTCTCTCTCCCTCCTCTCTCTTTCTTCTCTCCCTCTCTCTCTCTCTCCCTCCTCTATCTTTCTTCTCTCCCTCTCTCCCTCTCCTCCTCTCTCCCTTTCTTCTCTCCCTCTCTCTCTCTTCTCCCTCCATTCTCTCTCTCTCTTCTCTCCTCTCTCTCTCTCTCTCTCTCCATTCTCTCTCCATTCTCTTTTCTTCTCTCTCCCTTCTCTCTTTCTTTCTCTCTCTCCCTCTTTGTTTCTTCTCCTCTCTCTCTCTGCATACTCTCTCTCTCTTCTCTCCCTCCATTCTCTCTCTCTTCTCTCTTCGCTCTCTCTCCACTCTCTCTCCCTCCATTCTCTCTCTAGCCCTATGTGGCATCCGAGGATGACCAGATGGTTCCTCTACCTCCTAACCCCTTCAGTCAGCTGTCTGAGAAAGAGATGGACGAATACACGATGAACGTAGAGAAGAGACAGCTGGGGCTGAGTGGTAAGAGGGAGTCACACAGAGAAGTCACACCCATACAGAACCACAGAGAAACACACACACACCCATACAGAACCACAGAGAAACACACACCCAAACAGAACCACGGAGAAACACACACCCAAACAGAACCACAGAGAAATGCACACCAGCCATCTATCCTACCATGTTATACACAAGTCAAATGAGTAGTATTCCACTCCAGTGAAAACTGCTACTACTTTCATAGACAGTCCGATAACAAGGAATTGTCAATGGCTTGGAGCCCCATTTCAGCCAATCAGATTGCAGATGTCTCCGAACCCGTTTTATAAGCCACAACACCATTTGTAGTGAGAGTTGTTCCTGTAAAACCCCTGCCTGTAGTAACGTGTGTGTGCAGCAGCATCCCTACATCCTATGACTAAGGCGGCCAACAGAACAGACAGACTGGCCCACAGCAGGTTTTCACACCCACTGTATGAGTGGGCCCGGTTGCCATGACACCATCCACCCCCCTATCCCCACCTACTCTACACCAGTCCAATCTGGATTCCATATTATGCTCCTTATAGAATGTTCTTATGCTCCTTCTAGACTGTTCCTCTGCATGTCTGTGCTCACAGTAATACTGTGTGCTGTTATGTATACTATGATGTAGGGTATAGAATGTCTGTCTGTAATGTTACTGCTAGAACTCCACTGTGATAATGAATGGGGTTTTTGGAATGTCACTGTATTGATGTGTACTTATAAACTAATAGTATCAGATGAATGACCTGGTGGTTAGATGAACCGCGTTAACCCCTTAGATTCCTCACAGTATGTAAGACCACTACGCTCCATGTACCCTAACGTAGCCTGATCCCAGATCTGTTTGTGCTGTCTTGCCTCTAACATGTGTGTCAACACTAATCTCTCACCCCCAAACCCTCACTTCCCTCTCTCACCCCCCAACCCTAATCCTACCAACCCACTCCCTCACCCTTACCCCTCAACCCAAACTCTCTCCCCCTCCTCACCCCCTGACCCCTTACTCTCAACCCTCCCAAACCCTCTCCCCCTCCTCACCCCTGACCCCTTACTCCCACCCCTTCAACCCTCATCCCAAACCCTCTGACCCCCTCCCACCCCTCCCTCTGACCCCTTACTCCCACCCCTTCAACCCTCATCCCAAACCCTCTCCCCCCCCTGACCCCTTACTCCCACCCCTTCAACCCTCATCCCAAACCCTCTCCCCCCTCCTGACCCCTTACTCCCACCCCTTCAACCCTCATCCCAAACCCTCTCCCCCTCCTCAACCCCTGACCCCTTTCTCCCACCCCTTCAACCCTCATCCCAAACCCTCACCCCCTCCTGCAGATGACGAGCACGACCTAACCTCCAACGACGCTTCCACTCTCTCTCAGTCTCTGTCCCAAACTCAGTCCCCGCAAATAACTCCAGCTAAAGAAGGTATCACACAGAGAACGTTGTGAAATGTGTTTGTTTGTGTGCGTTTCAACAGAACAGGCTTTACTAAGGTTGTGCTGTGTTTTATTATGTCAAAAACACATTCTACATTCCTTTGGTTCCACTTTAACCTCAAATGTTATAATAGGTAATAGATATAATAACAAGGTTATATGGAAACCTACTACATTGCTATTGTGAAATCAACTTTACGATGTTTAATCAGTACCAATTCTATAGTGTCTTACTTCCTCTTAATCATTAACAATGACTCAGTTTTACTTCCTGTAGTAACTACTTCCTGTCCCTTTGAACAACAAACACCAACACCACGTAACTACAGAACACTAGAGTAGCCAACAACACAGCTCCCCACAGCAAACTGCTCCGTGTGTGTGTGTGTGTGTGTGTGTGTGTGTGTGTGTGTGTGTGTGTGTGTGTGTGTGTGTGTGTGTGTGTGTGTGTGTGTGTGTGTGTGTGTGTGTGTGTGTGTGTGTGTGTGTGTGTGTGTGTGTGTGTGTGTGTGTGTGTGTGTGCGTGCGACACAATTCGTGACACAGTTTTTGACTTAAGTCAACCAGTTCTTCTCCTGTGGGGGCCAAGTCGAGTCGATTGTTGCTCAACAACCTCTTATGATGTCACACGTTGGTTCATTGTAGTACATTGAAATGCTGTTGTAATAGAACAGTGGCACAGTGCTCCTAGGTTGCTCTTGGTTCATGATAAATATAGCACCTAGGGTTGCAATTTCCCCAAAATTCCCAGGTTTTCCAGAAACCTGGTTGGAGGATTCCCAGATTCCCTGGTTATTCCTTCCTGATTCCAGTGTCTTCCAACCAGGATTTCTGGAAAACCTGGGAATTTGGAAAAGTTTTGTGGTCAAACAACATAGTATACGGGTCTGTAGCAGACACAGAATCAGGTTTATTGTTGTGGGGTTGGTGGTGGTCTACCCTGTCTGACCTCTGACCCCTCTCCCCTGCTCTTTCCAGAGAACCACACGATGCAGAACGGCAAGGATGGCGGCGACCATGAGGTGAACGACGAGCTGAGCAAAAGGGTCAGTCAGCTGACCACCAGCGTGGAGAGCATTGAGGTCAAGGTCCGCACCGGCGAGAAGATCGAAGACTCCGCCCTCTCCCCCGAGAGCTCGCCCTCCAAGTCCCCCAACAAGAAGAAGAAGAAGTTCCGCACTCCCTCCTTCCTCAAGAAGAACAAAAAAAAAGAGAAAATGGAGGCCTAGAGAAAGAGAGATGGAGGGAGTGATATTACAGCCTATATACAGTTTAAGAAGAAAGAGGGGACCCCTCTTATTTTTATTTTTTTGTCTGTTTTCATTTTAGTTTTGTTTTTGTCAGTGTCCTCTTGTCATTTTTTTTAAAAGATTTTATTTTGATTGTATTTTTTAACAAATTGTTCTTTTAAGTTAAAATTTTTTAGACTTGCGCGAAAAGTGATGAATTGAGTTGAGGATTCTCTTCCTCTGCCTAGAAGTGAAGGCTCATTGATTTGGGAAGGCGAGGACTAAAATGATAAAGCTGCAACGACTGACTCCTCCCCCATGTTCAATATTTACTGCCATTGGCTGATTGTTATTTCTTCTCTGCCATTGGCTAATTGTTGATTATGGAATTAGAATCAGCCAATCGTATTCCTTGCTTCATAACCTCCAGCCGACACTGGCGGGTCTAGATATGCATCAGTGGTATTATTAAACTGCACAATATGGCGACTAGCTAGCGTACGGAAACGCTTTCCGCCCTTATGGTAACCATAACAACCACCATGTTCTTTTCGCTTAGATTTTCTCCTCATATGAGGTCTGCTTCTTCAATACATAGAGGACTGAAATCAGAGAGGCCACAAAGAAATAGTCAGACTGGAAAACTGGTTTTGAGATCTTTCTTTCACTCTTGCTTCTTGTTTTCGCTTTCTCTCTCTGCCTCTCGCTTCGTTTTCTCTTTCATCCTTCTTTTATTGCTCCTCTTCCTCTCTCACCTTCTGTTAAAAGTGAATCTATCTTTACATTACCTAGCTGTCTTCTCGTCGACCTCCGACCTTCATCTGTTGTTCACCACTGATTCACTATAAACTCACCGTTTTTTTTATTGTCCTCTCCTCTTAATAATTTCATTTTTATTTTGCCAAACTAAAAGGAATAAAAAAAACAATCACGTTTTAGTGAAGAATCATCATTTCTATACTTTTGAATCTCATTTCGATCATAAAAACATGTCATCTCATTGAATAATATTACATTGTAGTTTTTTTTATTGAACACAGTTTGGTTGTAGTCATCTCACTCAGTTTTGTGCTCATTTCTATACTTTTACAGAGAAATACAAGATGTTACGCATGTTTTTGCAAGAATCTGAATTGATATGGCTGACTAAGTTGCTCTAGTGTTGCCTGCAGGTTTCTCTCAAATTATATTCTTGTTCAGATTACAAAAAAGTACTCTATAACTGAGATATATGGAAACTGGATATGTTGGGTATAGATTTTTAACTATATATTTAGTATTTTATTGTGCTGCACTTTTACTGTGGACTATAACACATTGTAGTTGCAGGTGGTTTCTACTATGAAGGAGATTCTGGAAGCAGAAAACTGGTAGAATCTGTAGAAGCAAGAAAGTAGATGACAGGAGCAGGTTGTGGAAAGTGAGTTGTTTCCCAAGAAAAAGATCTAGATTTGTGTCACGCTTGAAAAAAATATTATTTCTCAGTTAAAAAACAACAAAATAAATAAAACCGGTCCCAAAATACGAAAAGTATCTTCAGTTATAAAATGTCAGAAATCATGGGCCTTGAACGTGGAACTGGCGCCGTTGTTGCTATGGTGTGTATTTTGTGTGTGACTTTTTTTTGAAGCCTTATACTATATTTTTCTCCTATATTTTAATTCATGAGACAAGGGTTGAGAATCTTATCCTGCCCGCACCCGGGTGTCAAATTTAGCAGGAGTGTTCCCCAGATTGTCATTAGTCCTGCCTCTTATAAGTCACCCCTATGTCATGCCTATGACTGCTCATAAGAGCACTTTGACAGCTCATAGTTGTCTCTAGACGTTGTTTGCGTAGCCTCTCTAGCCTTTCTCTTTAGTTTCTCTTTTGATTTGCATCTCAACAGCTCCTTTCACGACGTTGTCAGTTGTGGAAACTGGAACTTGTGTTATTTCTCTAGAAGATATAAGACACAGAGGAACACAGTTAATATAGAGATGTACCAATATCCCAGCTAGCAATGTGAACTATTGGATTTGGAACATTGAGAGAGGGGGGGAGGGCGGGAAGGAGAGTGGGATGGGGTGAGAGAAGGAGAGGGGGATGAAAGGAGAGTGGGATGGGTTGAGAGAAGGAGAGGGGGATGAAAGGAGGGAAGGAGAGTGGGATGGGGCGAGAGAAGGAGAGAGGGATGAAAGGAGAGTGGGATGGGTTGAGAGAAGGAGAGGGGGATGAAAGGAGGGAAGGAGAGTGGGATGGGGGAGAGAGGAGGAAGGGGAAAGGAGAGTGGGATGGGCGAGAGAAGGATGAAAGGAGGGAAGGAGAGTGGGATGGGGCGAGAGAAGGATGAAAGGAGGGAAGGAGAGTGGGATGGGGTGAGAGAGGAAGGGAAGGAGAGTGGGATGGGGCGAGAGAAGGATGAAAGGAGGGAAGGAGAGTGGGATGGGGTGAGAGAGGAAGGAAGGAGAGTGGGATGGGGCGAGAGAAGGAGAGAGGGATGAAATGAGGGAAGGAGAGAGGCACATCTTTAGCTGTGTAAATAGCCCTATCATCTGTCTCACAGCAGAGTTGAGCTTTTGGTCTCACAGTTACATGAACAGTTACATGAACAGCTGGAAAAAGGGGTTGAGGTGTGTGAGTTGTAGAAAATGTCAAAGTGTATGTGTGGGATGGGGTTTTCGGGAGAACTATCTTTAGAATTACTCACAATTGTACCCATTTTTTCATACCATTTCTCCTTTTTGACACAGTTCTTATTTTTCATCTTTCCATTTGTATCAGACAGGTTTTCAGTTCAGTCTTTTTCGTTTCCCAAGTACTAGGTTTCTCCTTCCTTATTCACCATTTACAGTACGAGCGTTTACACGCCGCTCTCAGATGGATTGCATTTGCATTTGTTTACTTTTCTCTCCCATCTACCGACCGTTTGCACCTTTTGTTTTACTAACTAATGCCTCTGTCCACCATTTTGTTTCTGTTGATAAAAAAAGAAAGGATCGCTTTAGCATGCAAGTAATGAGCCAAGCCCGACCTGTGACCTGTGAACAAAGATCCTATTAGAGATGGTTCTTCTATAATGGAGTTGCTTTCAGATGTGTTGCTAACCAGTGTGAATTCACAAAATAAAACTGTATTTTAAGAAAACGGAAGCTTTATTTTTCATTTCCATGTCTTGTTAAACTGATTGAAGTGGCGGACTCCTTTTATGGAGTCATTTTAGTGCCAAAATAAATGTAATTCCGATTCTATTTATTTTGGCGCAAAATCACCCCGTCATCAACTACAATCCACGTTCATGAACACTCGTATCATTCTTCCAACTGTCTGTCTTTATGTTGAACATAATCCCTCCACAATCATTTTCAGTTGAAGTCGTAAAGAAAAAGATCCAGCACGTGGGGGGACGCAATCACATATATTGTACGGTTTCTGAACGTTGTTTCTCCGTGATATTATCCTGGAAATACAAAACCAGTATACACACGTATTATGCAGGTTTCAATGATATATAGAGAACATTGTCCGTATGAAAGATGAACAACTGTCAAATTATGCAAAATCACCTTCGGTGTAAAACCTGGAGGCCAGAAGCAGATGTCCAGACATTATACTGAGACGTAGTGGAGGTGATGGAGAAGCTACTGAACAAATATTACGTTTCAATTAATCAACCAACCATTATATAGCACAGAGCGGGTGACATATATTTTGTAATATATATATATATATGTATGTATGTATTGATAATGCACAGGATAACTTCCTTATTGCTGCATGTATGTTTGTTGTTGCTTGGCTGTGTGTGAAAGAGAGGTGTGGGACGATAGCAAAGGCACAAATAGGACATCTTGAAAAGAAGGACCTAAACTACTGACTTGACTGCGACCCACCATGATATTCCTTCTCTGACACGCCTTGTTGTATATGTGTATCTGTCACATGTAATTTGTAAAGTGTACGCATGTGTACTCCACAGAGACTCTGCCAAACCTTCTAGAACTGGCACTGAACCCAATCAATCCACGAGCTCATTTCATGCTGATGTTAACCAATTACAGTGCAAAGCGTTGACGCAAAATGCCGACTTTATTGCACGGTAAACATGGGACTGTTAGTGGAGTTGTTGGGGGGGGGGGGGGGGGGGGCCTGCGGGGGTGTGTGTGCCGTTGTGCCTTGACTGCATTTTTCCTCTGCAAATAAATAAAATCTAAAATATACATGCAACTCACCATGACTTTATGTGCTTCCTAAATCCCACTGGGAGTGTGTGTGGGGGAGGGGAGAGGGGCTAAGACTTAGTGGAGGACAGCAACATTACCCGTTCTCCTCCTCCCTTCTAAGACTTAGTGGAGGACAGCAACATTACCCGTTCTCCTCCTCCCTTCTAAGACTTAGTGGAGGACAGCAACATTACCCGTTCTCCTCCTCCCTTCTAAGACTTAGTGGAGGACAGCAACATTACCCATTCTCCTCCTCCCTTCTAAGACTTAGTGGAGGACAGCAACATTACCCGTTCTCCTCCTCCCTTCTAAGACTTAGTGGAGGACAGCAACATTACCCATTCTCCTCCTCCCTTCTATGACTTAGTGGAGGACAGCAACATTACCCGTTCTCCTCCTCCCTTCTAAGACTTAGTGGAGGACAGCAACATTACCCATTCTCCTCCTCCCTTCTAAGACTTAGTGGAGGACAGCAACATTACCCGTTCTCCTCCTCCCTTCTAAGACTTAGTGGAGGACAGCAACATTACCCGTTCTCCTCCTCCCTTCTAAGACTTAGTGGAGGACAGCAACATTACCCGTTCTCCTCCTCCCTTCTAAGACTTAGTGGAGGACAGCAACATTACCCGTTCTCCTCCTCCCTTCTAAGACTTAGTGGAGGACATCACCCGTTCTCCTCTCACCCTCTTCTCTTAAGTGTTCCCTTCTGTGATTTGTGGACAGAAATCATTGCATTGAACTCTGACCCTGACGTTAATGAATGTGATTTGATAATGCCACTGTGTTGAGTAAATGTAGACTTTGCTACACTGAACATTAAAGGCCTGCGAACAGGTCAAGAGTTCTGTCGCTGGGATGTCCGTACTTCATTCAACCCCTCAGCTAACACTTGTGTAGTGTACAGTTCTCAGACCAGTTCTTGCTCGTCAACGTCAACTCGTTGCCTAATGCTTGCTTGTATATTTGAATGATCTTTATGGAGTGAGATGAACATGGCTTAGTCTTGTTATGAGCCGCATGTGAGGTATATATGCCACAGGAGGTTGGTGGCACCTTAATTAGGGAGGCGGGCTCGTGGTAATGGCTGGAGTGGAATGGTATCGAAGACATCAAACACTTGGGTTGATGCCGTTCCATTCACTCCGTTCCAGACATTGTTATTCACCGTCCTCCCCTCAGCAGCCTCCACTGATATATACTGTATATACACATATCAAATATTACTGGACACAATGACACTCGAAGAGAGAACTGGGGGGGGGGTCACGGTGCTGTGGTGTCTGTTGAGGGTAGCACCCAAACAATGGCCTCTGTTGACCAGTTCCACACAGTCATACAGTAGCATATGGGGAGGGGGCTAGCCTACTGTCCTACTAGTCCATGTCATGGGGGTCTATTGAGGAAGCTGTTAAGTGTCTACTGGAGTCCGTACTATAGATGTTATGAATGGGGATACTTTGCTAGCACGTGTCAACATGTCATGTGGGAGGGGTCTATTCAGTAGAATCATCTTGTTTATCGGTCCTTTGTTCCTCCATATTCATCTGAGTGGTGCCTGGCCTTCTGTAGATGCGACTATGTTAATGCTTAACCCGTGTCATGGGGGGTCTGTTTCATGGGGGGAAGGGGTGGCAGTCCAAAAATTCAGCCACACAAATGTACGTAGAACTGTGTGTGTGTGTGTGTGTGTGTGTGTATCATGTCGACTCCCCCTGGCTGTGCAACCATCTGGATGAGCCCCGGCTCATGGTTGTGACACTCACAGCACGACTCTGTCTGGAGAACAGAAGCACAGGGGCACTGCCTCTCACCCCCCTGTATCCCCGCCCCCAGTTCTCTATCCCCTCACTACAGGAAACCCCCTGTACCCCCCCTCTATCCCTCTCTCGTATCCGGTCCCCTCTCTCTACCCCCTCTATCCCTCTCTAGTATCCGGTCCCCTCTATCTCTATCCGGTCCCCCCTCTACCCCCTCTATCCCTCTCTAGTATCCGGTCCCCTCTCTCTACCCCCTCTATCCCTCTCTAGTATCCGGTCCCCTCTCTCTACCCCCTCTATCCCTCTCTAGTATCCGGTCCCCTCTCTCTACCCCCTCTATCCCTCTCTAGTATCCGGTCCCCTCTCTCTACCCCCCTCTATCCCTCTCTAGTATCCGGTCTCTCTACCCCCTCTATCCCTCTCTAGTATCCGGTCCCCTCTCTCTACCCCCTCTATCCCTCTCTAGAATCCGGTCCCCTCTCTCTACCCACTCAATAACCCCTCTCACTATATCCCCTCACCTCTCTCTCTATCCTCTCTTTCCCCAACCTCTACCCTCTCCCCTATGTCTCTACCCCCTCTCTTTTCCTCTCACCCCTTCTCTCAACACCCACCACCAACCCCGTGCCCTGTCTGCGTTGCCCCTGCTTAATGAAGTGTTACTGTACATGTTCAGAAATAAAAAAGCCACCTCCTAGATGAGACTGTACAGACAGATGCTTTCTCTCTCTCTGTCAGCCTGGGTCCTGTGTTTATAGATGGTTGAGTGGTTCCTCTGATGATTCTGATGTGTCCCAAATGGCACCCTATTCTCTTTGTAGTGCACTGGGCCCTGGTCAAACGTAGTGCACTATATAGGGAATAGGGTGCCATTTGGGATGCAAATTCTGTTTCCTTCACAGCTCTGAACAGGATAACTGTGGCTCTGTTTAATGCTCCTGCATTTGACTACTAGCTAGTCCAGATATAGATTTAAAAGAAGCTCCACTACCATTGTGATGAAAGATATAAATGAGGTAGAGCGTGAGAGGAGTTAGTGGCATGGATTCCCACTAACCACAATGACATGATGTTATTTAAGCAATAAGGCCCGAGGGGGTGTGGTATATGGCCAATATACCACGGCTAAAGGCTGTTCTTACGCTCAATGCAAAGCGGAGTGCCTGGACACAGCCCTTAGCCGTGGTATATTGGTCATATACCACAAACCCGAGGTGCCTTATTGCTATTATAAACTGGTTACCAACGAAATTAGAGCACGAAAAAAAAAAAAAAGATGTTTTGTCATACGGTATACAGTGTGATATACCACGGCTGTCAGCCAATCAGCATTCACGGTTCAAACCACCCAGTTTATAATCTCTTATCGACTCAGATGGCTCTGTAAGATGTAACGGCTTTCCTCTTCCTCTTCTGAGGAGGAGTAGCAAGGATGGGACCAATACGCAGCGTGGTAAGTGTCCATGGTACTTTAATAATCACTGAACAAGACTCATTACAAAAATAACAAAGTGAATAGAAACAAAAACCGAAACAGTCCTGAATGGTGACACAAACAACAAAACAGGAAACAAACACAGGTGGGGAAAGGCTACCTAGGTATGATTCTCAATCAGAGACCACTAACGACACCTGCCTCTGATTGAGAACCATACCAGGCCAAACACAGGTGGGGAAAGGCTACCTAGGTATGATTCTCAATCAGAGACCACTAACGACACCTGCCTCTGATTGAGAACCATACCAGGCCAAACACAGGTGGGGAAAGGCTACCTAGGTATGATTCTCAATCAGAGACCACTAACGACACCTGCCTCTGATTGAGAACCATACCAGGCCAAACACAGGTGGGGAAAGGCTACCTAGGTATGATTCTCAATCAGAGACCACTAACGACACCTGCCTCTGATTGAGAACCATACCAGGCCAAACACAGATGGGAAAAGGCTACCTAGGTATGATTCTCAATCAGAGACCACTAACGACACCTGCCTCTGATTGAGAACCATACCAGGCCAAACACAGATGGGAAAAGGCTACCTAGGTATGATTCTCAATCAGAGACCACTAACGACACCTGCCTCTGATTGAGAACCATACCAGGCCAAACACAGGTGGGGAAAGGCTACCTAGGTATGATTCTCAATCAGAGACCACTAACGACACCTGCCTCTGATTGAGAACCATACCAGGCCAAACACAGATGGGGAAAGGCTACCTAGGTATGATTCTCAATCAGAGACCACTAACGACACCTGCCTCTGATTGAGAACCATACCAGGCCAAACACAGGTGGGGAAAGGCTACCTAGGTATGATTCTCAATCAGAGACCACTAACGACACCTGCCTCTGATTGAGAACCATACCAGGCCAAACACAGGTGGGGAAAGGCTACCTAGGTATGATTCTCAATCAGAGACCACTAACGACACCTGCCTCTGATTGAGAACCATACCAGGCCAAACACAGGTGGGGAAAGGCTACCTAGGTATGATTCTCAATCAGAGACCACTAACGACACCTGCCTCTGATTGAGAACCATACCAGGCCAAACACAGGTGGGGAAAGGCTACCTAGGTATGATTCTCAATCAGAGACCACTAACGACACCTGCCTCTGATTGAGAACCATACCAGGCCAAACACAGGTGGGGAAAGGCTACCTAGGTATGATTCTCAATCAGAGACCACTAACGACACCTGCCTCTGATTGAGAACCATACCAGGCCAAACACAGGTGGGGAAAGGCTACCTAGGTATGATTCTCAATCAGAGACCACTAACGACACCTGCCTCTGATTGAGAACCATACCAGGCCAAACACAGGTGGGGAAAGGCTACCTAGGTATGATTCTCAATCAGAGACCACTAACGACACCTGCCTCTGATTGAGAACCAGACCAGGCCAAACACAGGTGGGGAAAGGCTACCTAGGTATGATTCTCAATCAGAGACCACTAACGACACCTGCCTCTGATTGAGAACCATACCAGGCCAAACACAGGTGGGGAAAGGCTACCTAGGTATGATTCTCAATCAGAGACCACTAACGACACCTGCCTCTGATTGAGAACCAGACCAGGCCAAACACAGGTGGGGAAAGGCTACCTAGGTATGATTCTCAATCAGAGACCACTAACGACACCTGCCTCTGATTGAGAACCATACCAGGCCAAACACAGGTGGGGAAAGGCTCCCTAGGTATGATTCTCAATCAGAGACCACTAACGACACCTGCCTCTGATTGAGAACCATACCAGGCCAAACACAGGTGGGGAAAGGCTACCTAGGTATGATTCTCAATCAGAGACCACTAACGACACCTGCCTCTGATTGAGAACCAGACCAGGCCAAACACAGGTGGGGAAAGGCTACCTAGGTATGATTCTCAATCAGAGACCACTAACGACACCTGCCACTGATTGAGAACCATACCAGGCCAAACACAGGTGGGAAAAGGCTACCTAGGTATGATTCTCAATCAGAGACCACTAACGACACCTGCCTCTGATTGAGAACCAGACCAGGCCAAACACAGGTGGGAAAAGGCTACCTAGGTATGATTCTCAATCAGAGACCACTAACGACACCTGCCTCTGATTGAGAACCATACCAGGCCAAACACAGGTGGGGAAAGGCTACCTAGGTATGATTCTCAATCAGAGACCACTAACGACACCTGCCTCTGATTGAGAACCATACCAGGCCAAACACAGGTGGGGAAAGGCTACCTAGGTATGATTCTCAATCAGAGACCACTAACGACACCTGCCTCTGATTGAGAACCATACCAGGCCAAACACAGATGGGGAAAGGCTACCTAGGTATGATTCTCAATCAGAGACCACTAACGACACCTGCCTCTGATTGAGAACCATACCAGGCCAAACACAGGTGGGGAAAGGCTACCTAGGTATGATTCTCAATCAGAGACCACTAACGACACCTGCCTCTGATTGAGAACCATACCAGGCCAAACACAGATGGGGAAAGGCTACCTAGGTATGATTCTCAATCAGAGACCATTCTCAACGACACCTGCCTCTGATTGAGAACCATACCAGGCCAAACACAGGTGGGGAAAGGCTACCTAGGTATGATTCTCAATCAGAGACCACTAACGACACCTGCCTCTGATTGAGAACCATACCAGGCCAAACACAGATGGGGAAAGGCTACCTAGGTATGATTCTCAATCAGAGACCACTAACGACACCTGCCTCTGATTGAGAACCATACCAGGCCAAACACAGGTGGGGAAAGGCTACCTAGGTATGATTCTCAATCAGAGACCACACCTGCCTCTGAACTACCAGGCCAAACACAGGTGGGACACCTGCCTCTGATTGAGAACCATACCAGGCCAAACACAGATGGGGAAAGGCTACCTAGGTATGATTCTCAATCAGAGACCACTAACGACACCTGCCTCTGATTGAGAACCATACCAGGCCAAACACAGGTGGGGAAAGGCTACCTAGGTATGATTCTCAATCAGAGACCACTAACGACACCTGCCTCTGATTGAGAACCATACCAGGCCAAACACAGGTGGGGAAAGGCTACCTAGGTATGATTCTCAATCAGAGACCACTAACGACACCTGCCTCTGATTGAGAACCATACCAGGCCAAACACAGGTGGGGAAAGGCTACCTAGGTATGATTCTCAATCAGAGACCACTAACGACACCTGCCTCTGATTGAGAACCATACCAGGCCAAACACAGGTGGGGAAAGGCTACCTAGGTATGATTCTCAATCAGAGACCACTAACGACACCTGCCTCTGATTGAGAACCATACCAGGCCAAACACAGGTGGGGAAAGGCTACCTAGGTATGATTCTCAATCAGAGACCACTAACGACACCTGCCTCTGATTGAGAACCATACCAGGCCAAACACAGGTGGGGAAAGGCTACCTAGGTATGATTCTCAATCAGAGACCACTAACGACACCTGCCTCTGATTGAGAACCATACCAGGCCAAACACAGGTGGGGAAAGGCTACCTAGGTATGATTCTCAATCAGAGACCACTAACGACACCTGCCTCTGATTGAGAACCATACCAGGCCAAACACAGGTGGGGAAAGGCTACCTAAGTATGATTCTCAATCAGAGACCACTAACGACACCTGCCTCTGATTGAGAACCATACCAGGCCAAACACAGGTGGGGAAAGGCTACCTAAGTATGATTCTCAATCAGAGACAACTAACGACACCTGCCTCTGATTGAGAACCATACCAGGCCAAACACAGGTGGGGAAAGGCTACCTAAGTATGATTCTCAATCAGAGACCACTAACGACACCTGCCTCTGATTGAGAACCATACCAGGCCAAACACAGGTGGGGAAAGGCTACCTAAGTATGATTCTCAATCAGAGACCACTAACGACACCTGCCTCTGATTGAGAACCAGACCAGGCCAAACACAGGTGGGGAAAGGCTACCTAAGTATGATTCTCAATCAGAGACCACTAACGACACCTGCCTCTGATTGAGAACCATACCAGGCCAAACACAAAACACAACATAGAAAACAAACATAGACAACCCACCCAACTCATGCCCTCATCATACTAAAACAAAGACATAACAAAAGAACTAAGGTCAGAACGTGACAGATGTCATGCGATATTGTGCTTAACCAGACTGGGTTAGTTAGGTTGAGCTGGGTTGGGCCAGATGGCACTCAATTGCATATTCCTTGCATCCTATTTCTCCTTCTCAAAACCAATTGGATCAGAAAGCCAAAGGTCCCTCCCCTCCGGCCTTCTCGTCCAATAGGTTTTGAGAGGGAAATGAGGAGAGATGACACAAGGAGAATGCAATTGTGAAAAGGCCATGGACTGTAGGACCCAATGCCTGCTCTGTCCTGCTCTGTCCTGTCCTGCCCTGCTCTGTCCTACCCTGCCCTGTCCTGCTCTTTCCTGCCCTGTCCTGCTCTGCCCTGTCCTGCTCTGTCCTGTCCTGCTCTGTCCTACCCTGCTCTGTCCTGTCCTGCTCTTTCCTGCCCTGTACTGCTCTGCCCTGTCCTACCCTGCCCTGTCCTGCTCTTTCCTGCCCTGTCCTGCTCTGCCCTGTCCTGCTCTGTCCTGTCCTGCTCTGTCCTACCCTGCCCTGTCCTGCTCTTTCCTGCCCTGTCCTGCTCTGTCCTGTCCTGCTCTGTCCTGTCCTGCCCTGCTCTGTCCTGCTCTGCCCTGCTCTGCCCTGTCCTGCTCTGTCCTGTCCTGCTCTGTCCTGCCCTGCCCTGTCCTGCTCTTTCCTGCCCTGTCCTGCTCTGCCCTGTCCTGCTCTGTCCTGCTCTGCCCTGTCCTGCTCTGTCCTGTCCTGCTCTGTCCTGTCCTGCTCTGTCCTGCTCTGCCCTGTCCTGCTCTGTCATGTCCTGCTCAGTCCTGTCCTGCTCTGTCCTGTCCTGCTCTGTCCTGCTCTGCCCTGTCCTGCCCTGCCCTGTCCTGCTCTGCCCTGTCCTGCTCTGCCCTGTCCTGCTCTGCTCTGCCCTGTCCTGATCTGTCCTGTCCTGCTCTGTGCTGCTCTGCCCTGTCCTGTCCTGCTCTGTCCTGTCCTGCTCTGTCCTGTCCTGCCCTGTCCTGTCTCTGTCCCTGTCCTGCTCTGTCCTGCTCTGCCCTGTCCTGCTCTCTGCCCTGTCCTGCTCTGTCCTGTCCTGCTCTGTCCTGTCCTGCTCTGCCCTGTCCTGTCCTGTCCTGCTCTGCCCTGTCCTGCTCTTTCCTGCCCTGTCCTGCTCTGCCCTGTCCTGCTCTGTCCTGTCCTGCCCTGTCCTGCTCTGCTCTGCCCTGTCCCCTGTCCTGCTCTGTCCTGTCCTGCCCTGTCCTTCTCTGCCCTGTCCTGCTCTCCTGTCCTGTCCTGCCCTCTTTCCTGCCCTGTCCTGCTCTGCCCTGTCCTGTCCTGCTCTGTCCTGTCCTGCCCTGTCCTGCTCTGCCCTGTCCTGCTCTTTCCTGCCCTGTCCTGCTCTGCCCTGTCCTGTCCTGCTCTGCCCTGTCCTGTCCTGCTCTGTCCTGTCCTGCCCTGTCCTGCTCTGCCCTGTCCTGCTCTTTCCTGCCCTGTCCTGCTCTGCCCTGTCCTGCTCTGTCCTGTCCTGCCCTGTCCTGCTCTGCTCTGCCCTGTCCTGCTCTGTCCTGTCCTGCCCTGTCCTTCTCTGCCCTGTCCTGCTCTGTCCTGTCCTGCTCTTTCCTGCCCTGTCCTGCTCTGCCCTGTCCTGCTCTGCCCTGCTCTGTCCTGCTCTGTCCTGTCCTGCCCTGCTCTGTCCTGCCCTGTCCTGCTCTGCCCTGTCCTGCTCTGTCCTGTCCTGCTCTGTCCTGTCCTACCCTGCCCTGTCCTGCTTTTTCCTGCCCTGTCCTGCTCTGAACTGTCATGCTCTGTCCTACCCTGCCCTGCCCTGCCCTGTCCTTCTCTGTCCTGTTCTGCTCTGTCCTACCCTGCCGTGTCCTGCTCTGTCCTACCCTGTCCTGCCCTGTCCTACCCTGCCCTGCCCTGCCCTGTCCTTCTCTGTCCTGTTCTGCTCTGTCCTGTCCTGTCCTGCCCTGCCCTGCCCTGTCCTGTCCTGTCCTGTCCTGCCCTGCCCTGTTCTGCCCTGTCCTGTCCTGCTCTGTCCTGTCCTGCTCTGCTCTGTCCTGTCCTGTCCTGTCCTGTCCTGTTCTGTCCTGCTCTGTCCTGTCCTGTTCTGTCCTGCCCTGTTCTGCCCTGTTCTGTCCTGCCCTGCCCTGTCCTTCTCTGTCCTGTTCTGCTCTGTCCTGCTCTGTCCTGTCCTGCTCTGCTCTCCTCCCAGCCCTGGTAACGCACACTCCCTCCTCTGCCTTGATCTCCAGTGTCTTCAGCAACATTTCTTCACAATGGACACATGTGACAGTGTATGTTTGGCAGCGAGTGCGGGGATATGTGGGGATGTGTGAGTAGGAGAGGTGTGTGTGTGTGTGTGTGTGTGTGTGTGTGTGTGTGTGTGTGTGTGTGTGTGTGTGTGTGTGTGTGTGTGTGTGTGTGTGTGTGTGTGTGTGTGTGTGTGTGTGTGTGTGTGTGTGTGTGTGTGTGTGTGTGTCAGGTCAGGGAGGGTCTCAGTACAGTTAGTACAGATGTATCCCTCATCAGTAAAGGTTCTGAATAGGAGAGGAGGACAACGGATACAGGAAGAATCCTCTCACCCCTCCTATCCTCTCCTTTCTCACCCTGACAGAAGGAGAGTCTCTGGGGAGTCACACTTACATTTCCTCCCTCCCCATCCCACCCCTCCATCGTCTCCTTCCAAATCTCTACAGGCCCGGCTGTCTGGGCGGAGAGAGAGAAAGAGAGAGCGAAAGGAGGAAGTGAAAGAGCGAGGAGTGAGAGTTTAGTTGAGTTCTCTCCAACAGGAAATGACCCATGTTGTTCTCAGTGCTCTAATCCCTTTTTAATATTAGGTTGTGGGGCAACCAGGGGGAGGAGGAGAGGAGGAGCAGATAGGTGGGAAATGAGAGAGAGAGAGAAAGAAAGAAAGAAAGAAAGAAAGAAAGAAAGAAAGAAAGAAAGAAAGAAAGAAAGAAAGAAAGAAAGAAAGAAAGAAAGAAAGAAAGAAAGAAGAGAGAGAAACAGAGAGAGACAAGTGTGCAGTAAAAATTGGCAAAAACCACATTTCTTTCCACAGGGCCGGAGTGTGAGACAGAGATCCAGTTTAAGACCCACCCTCTTCAACATATATATCAATGAATTGGTGAGGGCACTAGAACAGTCTGCAGCACCCGGCCTCACCCTGCTAGAATCTGAAGTCAAATGTCTGCTGTTTGCTGATGATCTGGTGCTTCTGTCCCCAAACAAGGAGGGCCTACAGCAGCACCTAGATCTTCTGTACAGATTATGTCAGACCTGGGCCCTGACAGTAAATCTCAGTAAGACAAAAAATAATGGTGTTCCAAAAAGGTCCAGTTGCCAGGACGACAAATACAAATGACATCTAGACACCGTTGTCCTAGAACACACAAAAAACTATACATACCTAAACATCAGCGCCACAGGTAACTTCCACAAAGCTGTGAACGATCTGAGAGACAAGGCAAGAAGGGTCTTCTATGCCATCAAAAGGAACATCAAATTTGGCATATCAATGAGGATCTGGCTAAAAACACTTGAATCAGTTCTAGAACCCATTGCCCTTTATGGTTGTGAGGTCTGGGGTCCGCTCACCAACCAAGAATTCACAAAATGGGACAAACACCAAATTGAGACTCTGTATGCAGAATCCTCAGTAAAACACCAAATAATGCATGCAGAGCAGAATTAGGCTGATACCCGTTAATTATCAAAATCCAGAAAAGAGACGTTAAATTCTACAATCACCAGGAAGTGATTCCCAAACCTACCATAACAAAGCTTTCGCCTACAGAGAGATGAACCTGGAGAAGAGTCCCTAAGCAAGCTGGTCCTGGGGCTCTGTTCACAAACACAAACACACCCCACAGAGCCCCAGGACAGCAGCACAATTAGACCCAACCAAGTCATGAGAAAACAAAAAGATAATTACTTAACACATTGGAAAGAATTAACAAAAAAACAGAGCAAACTAGAATGCTATTTGGCCCTAAACAGAGAGTTCACAGTGGCAGAATACCTGACCACTGACTGACCCAAACTTAAGGAAAGCTTTGACTATGTACAGACTCAGTGAGCATAGCCTTGCTATTGAGAAAGGCCGCCGTGGCAGACATGGCTCTCAAGAGAAGACCGGCTGAGCTGCACTTCCTAACCTCCTGCCAATTGTATGACCATATTAGAGACACATATTTCCCTCAGATAACACACACCCACAAATAATTTGAAAACAAAACCAAACTCCCATATCTACTGGGTGAAATACCACAGTGTGCCATCACAGCAGCAAGATGTGTGACCTGTTGTCACAAGAAAAGGGCAACCAGTGAAGAACAAACACCATTGTAAATACAACCAATGTTTATTTATTTTCCCTTTTGTACTTTAACTATTTGGAACTTTTGTGAGTGTAATGTTTACTGTTCTTTTTTATTGTTTATTTTACTTTTGTTTATTATCTACCTCACTTGCTTTGGCAATGTTAACGTATGTTTCCCATGACGATAAAGCTCTTAAATTGAATTGAATTGAAATTGAATTGAGAGAGAGGGACATGGTGTTGGGCGGGGACAAAACCAGGACAGCCTAAAAGATTCCATCTTCTGTCTGTCTGTCTGTACATAACTACTTATACTGTACTATGTGCTATTAGATGTTAATATAATTGTGGCGAAGGAAAATAAACAAAATAGCATTCTTCATTGGTAAAAGCTCCTAATATATTTTGGGGACATACATGTGGTGCGTGTGGCCTGCTCAGCTAGTGGACAGACAGACACTATGACAGCAAGACAGAGACAAGAAGGATACCAAGCCATTAATCAGTGTCACTTAGTAGAAATCGATCCTCCCATTAGCCTGCCACTGTGGAGATGGGCAGTACAATGAGACAGACACCCTGGAGACAGAACTCACAGTACAGGGGTCATACCTTATTGACCTCTACGGATGATGCACCATCACTGTCAGGAGGGTGAGGTCTGTACCCCCAGAGCATGCCCCCCCCAGAGCATGCCAGTAGTTACCCACAGGTTGAGGGGTTGGGAACAGAGAAAGGAGAGAGAGAGAAAGAGAGTGGAACAGAGAAGAGAGTGGAGAGAAAGGAGAGAGAGAGTGGTGGAAAGAGAGAGAGAGAAGTGGAACAGAGAAAGGAGAGGGAACAGAGAAAGGAGAGAGAGAGAGAAAGAGAGTGGAACAGAGAAAGAAGAAAGAGAGAGAGAGAAAGAGAGTGGAACAGGAGAAAGAGAGAAAGAGAGTGGAGAGAAAGGAGAGAAGAGAGAGAGTGGAACAGAGAAAGGAGAGAAAGAGTGGAGAGAGAGAGAAAGAGAGAGAAAGAGGAACAGAGAAAGAGAGAGAGAAAGAGTGGAACAGAGAAAGGAGAGAGAGAGAAAGAGAGTGGAACAGAGAAAGGAGAGAGAGAGAAAGAGAGTGGAACAGAGAAAGGAGAGAGAGAGAGAGGGAACAGAGAAAAGAGAGAGAGAAAGAGAGTGGAACAGAGAAAGGAGAGAGAGAGAAAGAGAGTGGAACAGAGAAGAGAGAGAGAGAAAGAGAGTGGAACAGAGAAAGAGAGTGGAGAGAAAGGAAGAGAGAAAGAGAGGGAACAGAGAAAGGAGAGAGAGAGAAAGAGAGGGGAACAGAGAAAGTGGAACAGAGGAGAGAGAAAGAGAGTGGAACAGAGAAAGAGAGAGAGAGAAAGAGAGTGGAACAGAGAAAGGAGAGAGAGAGAACAGAGAGAGAGAGAGGGAACAGAGAAAGGAAAGAGAGAGAGAGAGAGAAAGAGAGGGGAACAGAGAAAAGAGAGAGAAAGAGAGTGGAACAGAGAAAGGAGAGAGAGAGAAAGAGAGGGGAACAGAGAAAGGAGAGAGAGAAAGAGAGTGGAACAGAGTGGAAAGGAGAGAGAGAGAAAGAGAGTGGAACAGAGAAAGGAGAGAGAGAGAAAGTGGAACAGAGAGAGAGAAAGAGAGGGAACAGAGAAAGGAGAGAGAGAGAAGAAAAGAGGGGAACAGAGAAAGGAGAGAGAGAGAGAAAGAGAGGGGAACAGAGAAAGGAAAGAGGGAACAGAGAGAGAGAGAAAAGAACATGGTGAACAGAGAAAGGAGAGAGAGAGAAAGAGAGTGGAACGTCTCCATTAAAGCCTTTGTCGTGATCAGAGAAAGGAGAGAGAGAGAAAGAGAGGGAACCTCCTTCAGAGAAAGGAGAGAGAGAGAAAGAGAGGGAACTAGCCCCCTCCACTCAGTCCCCTGTGGCTGCAATGACCTCTTTTCACAGGCCGGTTGGTGACACACACACACAGAGTGGAACGTATAGATAGGATTTGGATAGTGCTATTTGGGTTGTTAATTGGATGGAACAGAGAAAGGAGAGAGAGAGAAAGAGAGTTAAAGAATCCTTTTTAAATTTTACTGCATTTTTAGGTGCAACATAAGCATTTCGCTGCACCAGCTATAACATTTGTTTAGCTGTGTATGTAACCAATACACTTTGAATGGATTGGATTGGACACTCACTCATACATTCACATGACTACATGCTTTCTCTCTCTCTCTATCTCTCTTTCTCTCTCTCTCTCTCTCTCTCTCTCTCTCATCTCTCTCTCATCTCTCTCTCTCTCTCTCTCTCTCTCTCTCTCTCTCTCTCTCTCTCTCTCTCTCTCTCTCTTCTCTCTCTCTCTCTCTCTCTCTCTCTCTCTCTCTCTCTCTCTCTCTCTCTCTCTCTCTCTCTCTCTCTCTCTCTCTCTCTCTCTCTCTCTCTCCTCTCTCTCTCTCTCTCTCTCTCTCTCTCTCTCTCTCACCCAACATACATACCCAAACACACATGCTTTCTCTCTCACCCAACATACATACCCAAACACACACTCTCTCACCCAACATACATACCCAAACACACATGCTTTCTCTCTCACCCAACATACATACCCAAACACACATGCTTTCTCTCTCACCCAACATACATACCCAAACACACATGCTTTCTCTCTCACCCAACATACATACCCAAACACACATGCTTTCTCTCTCACCCAACATACATACCCAAACACACATGCTTTCTCTCTCACCCAACATACATACCCAAACACACATGCTTTCTCTCTCACCCAACATACATACCCAAACACACATGCTTTCTCTCTCACCCAACATACATACCCAAACACACATGCTTTCTCTCTCACCCAACATACATACCCAAACACACATGCTTTCTCTCTCACCCAACATACATACCCAAACACACATGCTTTCTCTCTCACCCAACATACATACCCAAACACACATGCTTTCTCTCTCTCTCTCTCTCTCTCTCTCTCTCTCTCTCTCTCTCTCTCTCTCTCTCCCAACATACATACCCAAACACACATGCTTTCTCTCTCTCACCCAACATACATACCCAAACACACATGCTTTCTCTCTCTCTCACCCAACATACATACCCAAACACACATGTTTTCTCTCTCTCTCACCCAACATACATACCCAAACACACATGTTTTCTCTCTCTCTCACCCAACATACATACCCAAACACACATGCTTTCTATCTCTCTCACCCAACATACATACCCAAACACACTTGCTTTCTCTCTCTCTCTCTCTCTCTCTCTCTCTCTCTCTCTCTCTCTCTCTCTCTCTCTCTCTCTCTCTCTCTCTCTCTCTCACCCAACACACATGCTTTCTCTTCCTCCCTGACTCTCTCTTCCCCCACCATCTCTCTTCCTCCTCCACACACAGAGGAACAGTATTATATGAACTGTGTTATATCAACTGTCACAATGCGCTGTGGCTAAATCCCAGGTTGTCAAGCCCCTCACTACACGGAGGATCCCTTGAGTTAAGTCAGTGTCGGCCTCCAGTGGGTCATGATATAGGATCATGCTCTGTAAGACTGGATATAGGGCAGACTGGATATAGGGCAGACTGGATATAGGGCAGACTGGATATAGGGCAGACTGGATATAGGGCAGACTGGATATAGGGCAGACTGGATATAGGGCAGTCGGCCATGGGGTGGTGTACTCCAGAGGCAGTATGTTAGAAAAAGCCATGGCATATAGTTTACATCCTTTTCATGCTTGCACTCGTGCCCTGTGGATGGGGGCATTGTCATCCCATGGGGGCATAGCCATGGTAGCCAAAATAATGGCCTGCCCATTACATGACCCTAAGCATGATGCGATGTTAATTGCTTAATTAACTCAGGAAACACACCTGTGTGGAAGCACCAGCTTTCAATATACTTTGTATCCCTCATTCACCCTCGTTTAATCAAGTGTTTCCATTATTTTGGCTTTTTATTTATTTTATTGAACCATTATTGAACCTTTATTTAACTAGGCAAGTCAGTTAAGACCAAATTCTTATTTACAATGACGGCCTACCCCGGCCTACCCCGGCCTACCTCGGCCCAACCCGGCCTGCCCCGGCCTACCCCGGCCGAACCCGGCCTACCCCGGTCTACCTCGGCCCAACCCGGGCGACGCTGGGCCAATTGTGCGCCGCCCTATGGGGCTCCCAATCATGGCCGGTTGTGATACAGCCCGGATTCGAACCAGGGTGTCTGTAGTGTCGCCTCAGGCACTGAGAGGCGGTTACCTGTATCTTCCTTGTGTATGTTCTGTAATCATCTACAGACGATCCCTGATTGAATCCTGTACTGTAGTTCAGGTACATGCTGTGTTACGATACTAAAAGATGTACGTTGGAGGGTTTATCGTAAACATTATCACAACATTCATAATCGTTCATTACACAGCACGGCTTCGAACGCTGCTCGTACAATCAGCATCCAGGATCCAACTACCCATTTTACAAACATTATTGCAACATTCATAACGGTCAGTTAGGTCTTTGTTTAGTAGGCTAAATGGTGGTACTCTTATCCAGGCCTGACCGACAAGCACAAATATTACCAGAACACATTCTTCTGAAAGTACACTGGGAGAAGGTGCCATAACGGTACAGTAAGTTCTGTGGCTCAGGTTGAACCTTTAACAGTTAAGGCAACAGCAAAGTCCTTGAATCATCCGAATGACATTACTAAGTCATATAAACAATACATGTTTTCAAGACAGGCACGTAAGTCCACTTTCTGTCTTTCTCTTTCTCTCCATCCAACACCTTCCCTTCTTCATGTCTGTACATGTAACCTCATAGAGGTCGTAGGTGGTGGGCCAGTGAGTGGGGGGGTTGGTCGGGTCGGGGGGTCAGGTGACCGCAGTAAGGGAGGGGAGTGGGTGGGGGTGGGGGGGGTCTCAGCTCTCTAAGCACCCGTCTCCGTCAACCCTTTCAACGAGGGACTGAAATAAACTCAATAGGAGGGTATGCTCCCTTCACAGGCGTCTGTTACGTCCCTGACTACAAAAACTGTGGAGGAGTAGCCATCTGCACCCTTTGTCTGGGGTCTGGCGCCCCCCTTCTCCCTGCTTCACACACCCTCCCTCTAGTCGACTCCCCGAGCCAGCCAGCCAGCATGCCTGGCTGCCCAGTGAGGGAGAAGAGAGGGAGAAGGAGGGATTATTTGAAGAGGAGAGGGGGAGGTGAGGCAGAGGGAGTTTAGGTCTTGGCTCTATATTCCTGTCTCCTTCTCTCTCTCTCTTTCTACTTCTCCCTCCGTCTGTTTCTCTCTGTCTTTGTCTGTATGTTTCTCTATCTCTTCCCTTCTCTCTCTCTCTCTCTCTCTCTCTCTCTCTCTCTCTCTCTCTCTCTCTCTCTCTCTCTCTCTCTCTCTCTCCCCTCTCTCTCTCTCTCTTTCTCTCTCTCTTCCCCTCTCTCTCTCTCTCTCTCTCTCTCTCTCTCTTTTCCCCTCTCTCTCTCTTCCCCTCTCTCTCTCTTCCCCTCTCTCTCTCTTCCCCTCTCTCTCTCTTCCCCTCTCTGTCTCCTCTCTCTCCTCCTCTCTCTCTCTCTTCTCCTCTCTCTCTCTTCCCCTCTCTCTCTTCCCCTCTCTCTCTTCTCCTCTCTCTCCTCTCCTCTCTCTCTTCCCCTCTCTCTCTCTTCTCCTCTCTCTCTTCCCCTCTCTCTTCTCTCTATCTTCTCCTCTCTCTCTTCCCCTCTCTCTTCTCCTCTCTCTCCTCTCTCTCTTCTCCTCTCTCTCCTCTCTCTCTTCCCCTCTCTCTCTTCCCCTCTCTCTCTCTTCTCCTCTCTCTCTTCCCCTCTCTCTTCTCTCTCTCTTCTCCTCTCTCTCTTCCCCTCTCTCTTCTCCTCTCTCTCCTCTCTCTCTTCCCCTCTCTCTTCTCCTCTCTCTCCTCTCTCTCTTCCTCTCTCTCTCTTCTCCTCTCTCTCCTCTCTCTCTTCCCCTCTCTCTCTTCCCCTCTCTCTTCTCCTCTCTCTCCTCTCTCTCTTCCCCTCTCTCTCTTCTCCTCTCTCTCCTCTCCTCTCTCTCTTCTCCTCTCTCTCTTCCCCTCTCTCTTCTCTCTATCTTCTCCTATCTCTCTTCCCCTCTCTCTTCTCTCTATCTTCTCCTATCTCTCTTCCCCTCTCTCTCTTCCCCTCTCTCTCTTCCCCTCTCTCCCTTCTCCTCTCTCTCTTCCCCTCTCTCTTCTCTCTATCTTCTCCTATCTCTCTTCCCCTCTCTCTCTTCTCCTCTCTCTCCTCTCCTCTCACTCTTCCCCTCTCTCCCTTCTCCTCTCTCTCTTCCCCTCTGGGTGAAAATACTGGAACTTATTGAGCAGTCAATGCAAATAGTCACTTCACCGTCTGAAGGAAACGAGAATGTGTTTCAGTTTGAGGCTGTGGCCTCTATTCTCCTGCAGCTGTTGCCCAGTATGAAATATCAACTTTTCACTATTTTCTTTCTCTCTCTCTCCCACTCCCTCTCTCTCAATCACACAACGAGGCCCTGTGTGTCTTTGCCCTCGTTGATTGATTCTGTAGAATAGTTCACATAGCTTATTGTCCCGTCTCAAGACTTGGGACAAAAATGAATGACTGACTGACTGATTGTCCTTGAAGGAGGGATAATGTTTGAATTGTTCAGGCAGGGCAATAATTCTCCTTAAAGTTGTTTTCAGCAAAGTCCGCTAACTGACAACTGACATCAATGGGTTTTCATTGGTTTTCATTCTGAATATCGACTATTCTGTGTAGACAAAATAACAACTCAACTGCCAACGGTCATAACTCTTTTTAATGTCCAAGCGGAGGCACAGAACGGATGAAAAAAGAAGGAATGAATGAAAAAAGGAGAAATCCTCCCAGTGTCAGAGTGTAATCCCCCATGGAAATGAGGCACTAAAGAATATTAGGCTTTGTCCTAAATGGCACCCTATTCTTTATGTGGTGTACTGCTTGTGACCAGGGCCGTTTCAAATCCCCAGGAGGAAAATATCAGCAGGCAGAGATGATGACCGGGAGGTTAGGATGATCACCACAATACACATGAACTCACCATTCTGAGACGAGGACACTGAAAGGGATGAATGGGGGGCTTCTTTTAATTAAGCACAGATGCTCACTGGAGGACAGGGAGAGAGAGGGAACCCTCCCTTCTGTCTGTATCTACAGGCCTTGGCTGAATCTGCTTTGGCCCGTCACTCACTGCAATAGAGAAGTAGAGCAAACAGCCCCCTTCATCTCTCCCCTGGCCCTGTCACTCACTGCAATAGAGAAGTAGAGCAAACAGCCCCCTTCATCTCTACACTGGTCCTGTCACTCACTGCAATAGAGAAGTAGAGCAAACAGCCCCCTTCATCTCTACACTGGTCCTGTCCCCCTTCATCTCTCCCCTGGCCCTGTCACTCACTGCAATAGAGAAGTAGAGCAAACAGCCCCCTTCATCTCTACACTGGTCCTGTCACTCACTGCAATAGAGAAGTAGAGCAAACAGCCCCCTTCATCTCTCCCCTGGCCCTGTCACTCACTGCAATAGAGAAGTAGAGCAAACAGCCCCCTTCATCTCTCCACTGGCCCTGTCACTCACTGCAAAAGAGAAGTAGAGCAAACAGCCCCCTTCATCTCTCCACTGGCCCTGTCACTCACTGCAATAGAGAAGTAGAGCAAACAGCCCCCTTCATCTCTACACTGGCCCTGTCACTCACTGCAATAGAGCCCCTTTCATTCCTTCATTGTCTGAAGCTAACAGGCTAACTGGCTTCCAGTGAATGGGAAACCTAGTTTTGGCTATGGGGGCTATGGGGAAGATCCCTGGTCTGCACTCTCCCTGTCTGGGCTGAGCTCCTATTGTTCAGCCCTCTGGGTACCAGGGTTACATCCATCCTGGTTCATCCTGGTTCTTAGGGAGGAAAGAGCTCCCATAGTTCCTGACCAAGAGATTGATTTGGTAGATTAGGCAATGAGGATACTGGACTGGGCCATGGGTGGTTGATGGAATTAGAGAGATAGATTGGGCTACTCAGACTGGGTTGGGGGTAGTGTGGGGGGGGGGTGTCTCTTCAGTTTAAACGGTCCCCCCTAACTGCACCACCAAAAAGCTTTCTCGCTAAATGGGGCGGTTAAAATGTCAGAGTGATGTGAAGTGGGCGGATCATGGGGCCTAGATGATGATGTCGCTGTTGTCTGGGGCAACACTCCGGCCTTAGAATCCTCAGAATGATTAATAGCTACCCAGACCGCTTCACTCCCACCACTGACTGGGTCAAAGTAACGGCAAGATTTTGGAGGGGGACTCGTTCTGATCTCTTGTTTAGATTATTCAACTATCTCTGTATTTGTATTGTGTTTGCCAGACATTCTACTGTACCATTGGAGCTGGTAACATAAGCTTCACTGCAACCGCTACAACAACAGCAAATCTGTTTACGAGACCAATAAACTTAGATTTGATAACGGACTAAGACATCCGTCAGCGTATTATAACTAAGTCATTCTAAATGTTGCTAGTACTGTAGTTCCAGAGGTGTTCCAGCCTGATCCAGCTGAAAGCTTCCTCCAGCCAGAGGAAGTCCTTGGAACTGACGACCCATTGGTTGGTAAATATCAAAATGGGATCATTTGCATGTCAATCTCTTTCTCCAGACAGCAGCGCTTAACTTTGGGCCTCTTCTTCTCCCTACCCTCACACACACACACACACACACACACACACACACACACACACACACACACACACACACACACACACACACACACACACACACACACACACACACACACACACACACACACACACACACACACACACACACACACACACACACACCCTAAACACAGAGCCAGGCTGGCTGCTTGCATGCTCGTCCTCCCTCTCCTCTCCCGCTGGGCTGAGTCTTAACCTAATGGGATAGCCATGGTGGAAGTCTCTCCCATAATGGAATAATGAAATCAGAGAGGAGCCAGGGAAAGGTTACCACTCTACAGCGTCCTCAATCTGCAGACTGCAGAGTCTGTCCTTCACCGGGGACAGGAGGGGGGGGGGATTAGGAGAGAGAGATATTGGGAAGGAGGAAGAGGGTATTTAGGTGCGACTATTTGTCCTGTGTTTCAGAGAGAGGGAGAGAATAGAGAGAGAAAAGGTGGAATGGGAGAGGAGGAGGAGCTACACGCTCTCACAGTCTCACGTCAAGATTAGACGTTCATCCCATGTTTCTCAAACGTAACATTTCTAAGTGGTTCATTACATTACATTTCTTAGTGTTGAAGGTTACGTTCAGGCATTAACTCTGAATTTATCAGGTTCGGGTTAAGTTTAGACAGTAGCTCGGAAATCTTAAAGTTTGGCATTAAGTCCGAATGGTTAAGGTAAGGGTTAAGGGTTAAGGTAAGGGTTAAGGTAATGGTTAAGGGATAAGGATTGGCTTAAAACAAAATATATAAAAACAACTTTCTATTGGTGGATTTGAACATACAACCTTTGGAATCCACCATCCCCATCCACAACACCCTAGAAAAACGGAAACCTACTTCAACGGAACATTGCTCACTGTTGCCCCTAGTGGCCGGTTCCCACCTCATCTCCCGACGGCCCCAGACATGGATGGATGTTGAATACTGACTTGTATCACGGGGGACCTGGCTGGGAGGAGTATGTTGAGAGAAGGACAGAGGGATGGTGGGAGAAGGAGTGAGATAATGGGAAAGGATAAGTGTGGGTTGAATGTGTTGGTTTAATCAAATCACCACCAGCCAGCCATCTTCCATGCATTGACTCATCACCATTAGACTGGTGAACAGGAATTGAATGTACCCATGGAAAGGCCAAACTTAACATCATTGAAGAGCATAGCTTTCCTAGATAGATTCACACTGCAGCAGTTGTTGTTTTTCTTCTATACTCTAGTGAGCTGTTTGTCATACAACCTGAAAATTGACTGTGTTTACACTAAAGGAATAAAACGAGACAATGGAAACATTGAGGGAGACAAACACATAAAGGTACTTGGCCCAACTGGGAAATAAGAAGAAAACGCCACCAATGACACGACGGAGGATCACGCTCGATCCGTGCTTGTGTGTGTGGGTGTGCCGATGTGTGTGTGTGTCTGTGTTCATGCGTGTGTGTGTGTGCTCAATCGTCAGGATTTCATAAAGGACAGGAAGTGGGAGTGGTGACAAGTGGAAGGGCTGTGAAAACGACAGAGGGAGGATTCCCACAGCACTCCTCCTCTCCTCCTCTCTTCCTCTCCTCCTCTCCTCCTCTCTTCCTCCTGTTCTCATGTGGGTCCACTCAGCACTTTAAGAATCACACCGTATATGTCTCAAGGGCCACCGGCTCTAACTCAGGAATTGCAGAGAAATGAGAGAAGGAGAGAGAGGAGGAGGGGAAGAAAGAGATATAGAGACAGACTGAGACAGAGACAGACAAAAAGGAGTCTGAGGAAGGGAGACAGAGAGATGACAGTCTCCCTTTCCTCCCTCCCTCCCCAAATCCATCCCAGGTCATTAGCAGCTCTTTCAACCTATAATAATAATAATACATGCCATTTAGCAGACGCTTTTATCCAAAGCGACTTACAGTCATGTGTGCATACATTCTACGTATGGGTGGTCCCGGGGATCGAACCCACTACCCTGGCGTTACAAGCGCCATGCTCTACCAACTGAGCTACAGAAGGACCACCCATACGTAGAATGACCAACCTGTTCTCTCTCTCTTTAATCTTATCCTCTTCCCCTCTAATTTGAACAGAGAGACACACCGCCAATGACTTCCTGGCTATTTCTGCTGGACAGGACAGGAGGAACGTTTTAAGGAAGCGCACGGTCATTAGGGAGAGAGAGAGAGGGGGGTGAGAGGATCAGAGAGAGAGAGGGAGGGGGTGAGAGGATCAGAGAGAGAGGACAGAGAGAGAGAGAGAGGGGTGAGAGGATCAGAGAGAGAGGACAGAGAGAGAGAGGGGTGAGAGGATCAGAGAGAGAGGACAGAGAGAGAGGCGGGGGGTGAGAGGATCAGAGATAGAGGACAGAGAGAGAGAGAGAGAGAGAGAGAGAGAGAGGGGTGAGAGGATCAGAGAGAGAGGACAGAGGACAGAGAGAGAGAGAGAGAGAGAGAGAGGGGTGAGAGGATCAGAGAGAGAGGACAGAGAGAGAGAGAGAGAGAGAGAGAGAGAGAGAGAGAGAGAGAGAGAGAGAGAGAGAGGGGGGTGAGAGGATCAGAGGAGAGGAGAGGACAGAGAGAGAGAGAGAGAGAGAGAGAGAGAGGGGGTGAGAGGATGAGAGAGAGAGAGAGAGAGAGAGAGAGAGAGAGAGAGAGAGAGAGAGAGAGAGAGAGAGAGAGAGAGAGAGGGAGGGTGAGAGAGAGAGAGAGACAGAGAGAGAGAGAGAGAGAGAGAGAGAGAGAGAGAGAGGAGAGAGAGGATGAGAGAGAGAGAGGAGAGAGAGAGAGAGAGAGAGAGAGAGAGAGGGGGTGAGAGGATGAGAGAGAGAGAGGAGAGAGAGAGAGAGAGAGAGAGAGAGAGAGAGGGGAGAGAGGATCAGAGAGGAGAGAGAGAGAGAGAGAGGGGGGGGGTGAGAGGATCAGAGAGAGAGGACAGAGAGAGAGAGAGAGAGAGGGGGTGAGAGGATCAGAGAGAGAGGAGAGAGAGAGAGAGAGAGAGAGAGAGAGAGAGAGAGAGAGAGAGAGAGAGAGAGAGAGAGAGAGAGAGAGAGAGAGAGAGAGAGAGAGAGAGAGAGAGAGAGAGAGAGAGAGAGAGAGAGAGAGAGAGAGAGAGAGAGAGAGAGAGAGGGAGGGGTGAGAGGATCAGAGAGAGAGAGAGAGAGAGAGAGAGAGAGAGAGAGAGAGAGAGAGAGGGGGGTGAGAGGATCAGAGAGAGAGGACAGAGAGAGAGTGAGCATAGCCTTGCTATTGAGAAAGGCCGCCGTAGGCAGACATGGCTCTCAAGAGAAGACAGGCTATGTGCTCACTGCCCACAAAATGAGGTGGAAACTGAGCTGCACTTCCTAACCTCCTGCCCAATGTATGACCATATTAGAGAGACATGTTTCCTCCAGATCACACAAATCCACAAAGAATTCGAAAACATATCCAATTTTGAAAAACTCCCATATCTACTGGGTGAAATTCCACAGTGTGCCATCACAGCAGCAAGATTTGTGACCTGTTGCCACGAGAAAAGGGCAACCAGTGAAGAACAAACACCATTGTAAATACAACCCATATTTATGCTTATTCATTTTATCTTGTGTCCTTTAACTATTTGTACATTGTATATATATATATATATATAATATGACATTTGTAATGTCTTTACTGTTTTTAAACGTCTGTATGTGTAATGTTTACTGTTAATTTTTGTTGTTTTTCACTTTATATATTCACTTTGTATGTTGTCTACCTCACTTGCTTTGGCAATGTTAACACACGTTTCCCATGCCAATAAAGCCCTTGAATTGAATTGAAATTGAGAGAGAGAGAGGGAGGGTGAGAGGATCAGAGAGAGAGGACAGAGAGAGAGAGAGAGGGGGGGTGAGAGGATCAGAGAGAGGACAGAGAGAGAGAGAGAGAGGGGGGGTGAGAGGATCAGAGAGAGGACAGAGAGAGAGAGAGAGAGAGAGGAGAGAGAGAGAGAGAGAGAGAGAGAGAGAGAGGGGGGTGAGAGGAGAGAGAGAGAGAGAGAGAGAGAGAGAGAGAGAGAGAGAGAGAGAGGGGGGGTGAGAGGAGAGAGAGAGAGAGAGAGAGAGAGAGAGAGAGAGGGGGGGTGAGAGGATCAGAGAGAGAGGACAGAGAGAGAGGAGAGAGAGAGAGAGAGAGAGAGAGAGAGGGGGGTGAGAGGATCAGAGAGAGAGGACAGAGAGAGAGAGAGAGAGAGAGAGAGAGAGATCAGAGAGAGAGAGAGAGAGAGAGAGAGAGAGAGAGAGAGAGAGAGAGAGAGAGAGAGAGAGAGAGAGAGAGAGAGAGAGAGAGAGAGAGAGAGAGAGAGAGAGAGAGAGAGAGAGAGAGAGAGAGAGAGAGAGAGAGAGAGAGAGAGAGGGGGGTGAGAGGATCAGAGAGAGAGGACAGAGACAGAGAGAGAGAGGGAGGGGTGAGAAGATCAGAGAGAGGAGAGAGAGAGAGAGAGAGAGAGGAAGGAGACAGAGAAGGAGAGAGAGATCAGTCTGAGGGCAATGTAAACATACGTTTCCCATACCAGTAAAGCCCTTAAATTGAATTGAATTGAAAAGGAAACAGAGAAGGAGAGAGATATAGAAAAAGAGAGAGGGGGAGATAGAGAGAGAGGGGGAGATAGAGAGAGAGGGGGGATAGAGAAGGAGAGAGAGATCAGTCTGAGGGCAATGTAAACATACGTTTTCCATGCCAGTAAAGCCCTTAAATTGAATTGAATTGAAAAGGAGACAGAGAGAAGATCAGAGAGAGGAGAGAGGGGGAGATAAAGATCAGAGAGAGAGGAGAGAGGGGGTGGATAGAGATGGAGAGAGGGGGAGGAGAGAGAGAGAGAGAGAGAGAGAGAGAGAGAGAGAGAGAGAGAGAGGGGGGTAGAGATGGAGAGAAAATCAGAGAGAGGAGAGAGGGGGAGATAGAGATGGAGAGAGAGAGAGAGGGGTGGGGGATAGAGATGGAGAGAAGATCAGAGAGAGGAGAGAGGGGGGGAGAAGGTCAGAGAGAGGAGAGGGGGGATAGATATGGAGAGAGAGAGAGAGAGGGGGGATAGAGATGGAGAGAAGATCAGAGAGAGGAGAGAGGGGGGGAGAGAAGATCAGAGAGAGGAGAGAGGGGGGGGATAGAGACTGCAGTCTGAGGGCCTGTGGCTGTTGGTTGATGACAGGTTAGCTGAAAGACCAAAGCAAACCGTTTCATTATGAGAGGAGAGGTGACATGCTGAGTGTGTGTCTCTTCTTTATGTCTCTCTCAGTGTGTGTCTGTGTCTCTTCTGTATTGCACTCACTCTATCTAGGTCTCTGTCTGTCTGTCTTGTCTGTCCGTCTGTCTTGTCTGTCTTGTCTGTCTGTCTGTCTGTCTGTCTGTCTGTCTGTCTGTCTGTCTGTCTGTCTGTCTGTCTGTCTGTCTGTCTGTCTGTCTGTCTGTCTGTCTGTCTGTCTGTCTGTCTGTCTGTCTGTCTGTCTGTCTGTCTGTCTGTCTGTCTGTCTGTCTGTCTGTCTGTGTCACGCTCCCTTGAGTGCTTGTATGTGTGTGTATGTGTGTATGTGTGTGTATGTGTGTGTGTGTGTGTGTGTGTGTGTGTGTGTGTGTGTGTGTGTGTGTGTGTGTGTGTGTGTGTGTGTGTGTGTGTGTGTGTGTGTGTGTGTGTGTGTGTGTGTGTGTGTGTGTGTGTGTGTGTGTGTGTGTGTTTGTGTGCGCGTGCGTGCGTGCGTGCATGCGTGTATAAGGGTGCGTGTGTGTGTAAGGGTGTGTGAGGGGCAGGGTGTCTTTCTTTCCTCTTTCCCATTGTCACCAGATGTCACTTCATGGGAACATACTGAAACAATGGTCACCACAAGCAAAAGGCCAATTGCCTGGGGACAGAGAGAAGTCACTCTCTTCCAACAGGTTTCCATTTCCTACAGGGTGTGTGTGTGTGTGTGTGTGTGTGTGTGTGTGTGTGTGTGTGTGTGTGTGTGTGTGTGTGTGTGTGTGTGTGTGTGTGTGTGTGTGTGTGTGTGTGTGTGTGTGTGTGTGTGTGTGTGTGTGTGTGTGTGTGTGTGTGTGTGCGTGTGTGAGTGCAGCGTGTGTGACTGTGTCTGTGAGAATGAACATCGAATGAACACAATGAAAATGCGAGTCGTAGCCTAGCAGCAGAGTATTGGGGACTGGAGCTGTCATGTTTGTCATTTATTATCATGTCTTGTCCCTGTGCTCCCCATTCTATTCGTTTCCCTCTGCTGGTCTTTTTAGGTTCTTTCCCTCTTTCTATCCCTCTCTCTCCCCCTCCCTCTCTCACTCTCTCGCTCTCTCTTCTCTCTATCGTTCCGTTCCTGCTCCCAGCTGTTCCTATTCCCCTAATCATCATTTAGTCTTCCCACACCTGTTCCCGATCCTTTCCCCTGATTGGAGTCCCTATTTATTCCTTTGTGTTCCGTTCCTGTCCTGTCGGTTCCTTGTTTAGTATTCACCGTGCGACTAGAGGATTTCTGTTATTCCCTGTTTGGACTTGAATAAACTCTGTTTCTGTTAAGTCGCTTTTGGGTCCTCTTTCACCTGCATGACAGAAGGAACCGACCAAGGAATGGACCCAGCGACTTCAGACGCTCGTTACACTGCCGTCGAGATCCAAGGAGCCATGCTCGGCAGACACGAGCAGGAATTGTCTGCTGCTCGCCATGCCGTGGAGAACCTGGCCGCTCAGGTTTCCGACCTCTCTGGACAGTTCCAGAGTCTACGTCTCGTGCCACCTGTTACTTCCTGGCCTGCCGAGCCTCCAGAACCTAGGGTTAATAACCCACCTTGCTACTCCGGGCAGCCCACTGAGTGCCGCTCCTTTCTCACGCAGTGTGAGATTGTGTTCTCTCTCCAACCCAACACATACTCTAGAGAGAGAGCTCGGGTTGCTTACGTCATTTCACTCCTTACTGGCCGGGCTCGAGAGTGGGGCACAGCTATCTGGGAGGCAAGGGCTGATTGCTCTAACAAGTTCCAGAACTTTAAAGAGGAGATGATTCGGGTTTTTGACCGTTCAGTTTTTGGTAGGGAGGCTTCTAGGGCCCTGGCTTCCTTATGCCAAGGTGAACGGTCCATAACGGATTATTCTATTGAGTTTCGCACTCTTGCTGCCTCTAGTGAGTGGAACGAGCCGGCGCTGCTCGCTCGTTTTCTGGAGGGACTCCACGCAGTGGTTAAGGATGAGATTCTCTCCCGGGAGGTTCCTTCAGATGTGGACTCTTTGATTGCTCTCGCCATCCGCATAGAACGACGGGTAGATCTTCGTCACCGGGCTCGTGGAAGAGAGCTCGCATCAACGGTGTTTCCCTGCTCCGCATCGCAACCATCTCCCTCCTCTGGCTTTGAGACTGAGCCCATGCAGCTGGGAGGGATTCGCATCTCGACTAAGGAGAGGGAACGGAGGATCACCAACCGCCTGTGCCTCTATTGCGGAGTTGCTGGACATTTTGTTAATTCATGTCCAGTAAGAGGCCAGAGCCCATCAGTAAGCGGAGGGCTACTGGTGAGCGCTACTACTCAGGTCTCTTCATCTAGATCTTGTACTACTATGTCGGTCCATCTACGCTGGACCGGTTCGGGTGCTACATGCAGTGCCTTGATTGACTCTGGGGCTGAGGGTTGTTTCATGGACGAAGCATGGGTTCGGAAACATAACATTCCTTTCAGACCGTTAGACAAGCCTACGCCCATGTTTGCCTTAGATGGTAGTCATCTTCCCAGTATCAAATTTGAGACACTACCTTTAACTCTCACAGTATCTGGTAACCACAGTGAGACTATTTCTTTTTTGATTTTCCGTTCACCGTTTACACCTGTTGTTTTGGGTCATCCCTGGCTAGTATGTCATAATCCTTCTATTAATTGGTCTAGTAATTCTATCCTATCCTGGAACGTTTCTTGTCATGTGAAGTGTGTCATGTTTGTCATTTATTGTCATGTCTTGTCCCTGTGCTCCCCATGCTATTCGTTTCCCTCTGCTGGTCTTGTTTGGTTCTTTCCCTCCTTCTATCCCTCTCTCTCCCCCTCCCTCTCTCACTCTCTCGCTCTCTCTTCTCTCTGTCGTTCCGTTCCTGCTCCCAGCTGTTCCTATTCCCCTAATCATCATTTAGTCTTCCCACACCTGTTCCCGATCCTTTCCCCTGATTAGAGTCCCTATTTATTCCTTTGTGATCCGTTCCTGTTCCGTCGGTTCCTTGTATTGTATTCACCATGCTGTGATTGCGTTTCGCCCTGTCCTGTCGTGTTTTTTGCCGTGATTGTGTATCACCCTGTCCTGTCGTGTTTTGTGCCTTCATCAGACGCTGCGTGTGAGCAGGTGTCTCAGTCGACTACGGCCTGCGCCTACCCGAAGCGACCTGCAGTCTGTGGCCGCTTCTCCAGTTGTTTTCCCCTCTACAAATCTAGAGGATGTCAGTTATTCCGTTTTGAACATTATTAAACTCTGTTTCTGTTAAGTCGCTTTTGGGTCCTCTTTTACCTGCATGACAGAAGGAACCGACCAAGGAATGGACCCAGCGACTTCAGACGCTCGTTACACTGCCGTCGAGATCCAAGGAGCCATGCTCGGCAGACACGAGCAGGAATTGTCTGCTGCTCGTCATGCCGTGGAAAACCTGGCTGCTCAGGTTTCCGACCTCTCTGGACAGTTCCAGAGTCTACGTCTCGTGCCACCTGTTACTTCCTGGCCTGCCGAGCCTCCAGAACCTAGGGTTAATAACCCACCTTGCTACTCCGGGCAGCCCACTGAGTGCCGCTCCTTTCTCACGCAGTGTGAGATTGTGTTCTCTCTCCAACCCAACACATACTCTAGAGAGAGCTCGGGTTGCTTACGTCATTTCACTCCTTACTGGCCGGGCTCGAGAATGGGGCACAGCTATCTGGGAGGCAAGGGCTGTTTGCTCTAACGATTTCCAGAACTTTAAAGAGGAGATGATTCGGGTTTTTGACCGTTCAGTTTTTGGTGGGGAGGCTTCTAGGGCCCTGGCTTCCTTATGCCAAGGTGAACGGTCCATAACGGATTATTCCATTGAGTTTCGCACTCTTGCTGCCTCTAGTGAGTGGAACGAGCCGGCGCTGCTCGCTCGTTTTCTGGAGGGACTCCACGCAGTGGTTAAGGATGAGATTCTCTCCCGGGAGGTTCCTTCAGATGTGGACTCTTTGATTGCTCTCGCCATCCGCATAGAACGACGGGTAGATCTTCGTCACCGGGCTCGTGGAAGAGAGCTCGCATCAACGGTGTTTCCCTGCTCCGCATCGCAACCATCTCCCCCCTCTGGCTTTGAGACTGAGCCCATGCAGCTGGGAGGGATTCGCATCTCGAATAAGGAGAGGGAACGGAGGATTACCAACCGCCTGTGCCTCTATTGTGGAGTTGCTGGACATTTTGTTAATTCATGTCCAGTAAAAGCCAGAGCTCATCTGTAAGCGGAGGGCTACAGGTGAGCGCAACTACTCAAGTCTCTCCATCAAAGTCCTGTACTACTTTGTCGGTCCACCTACGCTGGACCGGTTCGGGTGCTACATGTAGTGCCTTGATAGACTCTGGGGCTGAGGGTTGTTTCATGGACGAAGCATGGGTTCGGAAACATGACATTCCTTTCAGAGAATTAGATAAGCCTACGCCCATGTTCGCCTTAGATGGTAGTCATCTTCCCAGTATCAGATTTGAGACACTACCTTTAACCCTCACAGTATCTGGTAACCACAGTGAGACTATTTCTTTTTTGATTTTCCGTTCACCGTTTACACCTGTTGTTTTGGGTCATCCCTGGCTAGTATGTCATAATCCTTCTATTAATTGGTCTAGTAATTCTATCCTATCCTGGAACGTTTCTTGTCATGTGAAGTGTTTAATGTCTGCCATCCCTCCCGTTTCTTCTGTCCCTACTTCTCAGGAGGAACCTGGCGATTTGACAGGAGTGCCGGAGGAATATCATGATCTGCGCACGGTCTTCAGTCGGTCCCGAGCCAACTCCCTTCCTCCTCACCGGTCGTATGATTGTAGTATTGATCTCCTTCCGGGGACCACTCCTCCTCGAGGTAGACTATACTCTCTGTCGGCTCCCGAACGTAAGGCTCTCGAGGATTATTTGTCTGTGTCTCTTGACGCCGGTACCATAGTGCCTTCTTCCTCTCCGGCCGGGGCGGGGTTCTTTTTGTTAAGAAGAAGGACGGTACTCTGCGCCCTGCGTGGATTATCGAGGGCTGAATGACATAACGGTTAAGAATCGTTATCCGCTTCCCCTTATGTCATCAGCCTTCGAGATTCTGCAGGGAGCCAGGTGCTTTACTAAGTTGGACCTTCGTAACGCTTACCATCTCGTGCGCATCAGAGAGGGGGACGAGTGGAAAACGGCGTTTAATACTCCGTTAGGGCATTTTGAGTACCGGGTTCTGCCGTTCGGTCTCGCCAATGCGCCAGCTGTTTTTCAGGCATTAGTTAATGATGTTCTGAGAGACATGCTGAACATTTTTGTTTTTGTCTATCTTGACGATATCCTGATTTTTTCTCCGTCACTCGAGATTCATGTTCAGCACGTTCGACGTGTTCTACAGCGCCTTTTAGAGAATTGTCTCTACGTAAAGGCTGAGAAGTGCTCTTTTCATGTCTCCTCCGTTACTTTTCTCGGTTCCGTTATTTCCGCTGAAGGCATTCAGATGGATTCCGCTAAGGTCCAAGCTGTCAGTGATTGGCCCGTTCCAAGGTCACGTGTCGAGTTGCAGCGCTTTTTAGGTTTCGCTAATTTCTATCGGCGTTTCATTCGTAATTTCGGTCAAGTTGCTGCCCCTCTCACAGCTCTTACTTCTGTCAAGACGTGTTTTAAGTGGTCCGGTTCCGCCCAGGAGCTTTTGATCTTCTAAAAGAACGTTTTACGTCCGCTCCTATCCTCGTTACTCCTGACGTCACTAGACAATTCATTGTCGAGGTTGACGCTTCAGAGGTAGGCGTGGGAGCCATTCTATCCCAGCGCTTCCAGTCTGACGATAAGGTTCATCCTTGCGCTTATTTTTCTCATCGCCTGTCGCCATCTGAGCGCAACTATGATGTGGGTAACCGTGAACTGCTCGCCATCCGCTTAGCCCTAGGCGAATGGCGACAGTGGTTGGAGGGGCGACCGTTCCTTTTGTCGTTTGGACAGACCATAAGAACCTTGAGTACATCCGTTCTGCCAAACGACTTAATGCCCGTCAAGCTCGTTGGGCGTTGTTTTTCGCTCGTTTCGAGTTTGTGATTTCTTACCGTCCGGGTAGCAAGAACACCAAGCCTGATGCCTTATCCCGTCTGTTTAGTTCTTCTGTGGCTTCTACTGATCCCGAGGGGATTCTTCCTTATGGGCGTGTTGTCGGGTTAACAGTCTGGGGAATTGAAAGACAGGTTAAGCAAGCACTCACGCACACTGCGTCGCCGCGCGCTTGTCCTAGTAACCTCCTTTTCGTTCCTGTTTCCACTCGTCTGGCTGTTCTTCAGTGGGCTCACTCTGCCAAGTTAGCGGGTCATCCCGGTGTTCGAGGCACTCTTGCGTCTATTCGCCAGCGCTTTTGGTGGCCGACTCAGGAGCGTGACACGCGCCGTTTCGTGGCTGCTTGTTCGGACTGCGCGCAGACTAAGTCGGGTAACTCTCCTCCTGCCGGTCGTCTCAGACCGCTCCCCATTCCTTCTCGACCATGGTCTCACATTGCCTTAGACTTCATTACCGGTCTGCCTTTGTCTGCGGGGAAGACTGTGATTCTGACGGTTGTCGATAGGTTCTCTAAGGCGGCACATTTCATTCCCCTCGCTAAACTTCCTTCCGCTAAGGAGACGGCACAAATCATTATTGAGAATGTATTCAGAATTCATGGCCTCCCGTTAGACGCCGTTTCAGACAGAGGCCCGCAATTCACGTCACAGTTTTGGAGGGAGTTCTGTCGTTTGATTGGTGCGTCCGTCAGTCTCTCTTCCGGGTTTCATCCCCAGTCTAACGGTCAAGCAGAGAGGGCCAATCAGACGATTGGTCGCATACTACGCAGCCTTTCTTTCAGAAACCCTGCGTCTTGGGCAGAACAGCTCCCCTGGGCAGAATACGCTCACAATTCGCTTCCTTCGTCTGCTACCGGGTTATCTCCGTTTCAGAGTAGTCTGGGTTACCAGCCTCCTCTGTTCTCATCCCAGCTTGCCGAGTCCAGCGTTCCCTCCGCTCAAGCGTTTGTCCAACGTTGTGAGCGCACCTGGAGGAGGGTGAGGTCTGCACTTTGCCGTTACAGGGCACAGACGGTGAGAGCCGCCAATAAACGCAGGATTAAGAGTCCAAGGTATTGTTGCGGCCAGAGAGTGTGGCTTTCCACTCGCAACCTTCCTCTTACGACAGCTTCTCGTAAGTTGACTCCGCGGTTCATTGGTCCGTTCCGTGTCTCCCAGGTCGTCAATCCTGTCGCTGTGCGACTGCTTCTTCCGCGACATCTTCGTCGCGTCCATCCTGTCTTCCATGTCTCCTGTGTTAAGCCCTTTCTTCGCACCCCCGTTCGTCTTCCCTCCCCCCCCTCCCGTCCTTGTCGAGAGCGCACCTATTTACAAGGTACATAAGATTATGGACATGCGTTCTCGGGACGGGGTCACCAATACCTAGTGGATTGGGAGGGTTACGGTCCTGAGGAGAGGAGTTGGGTTCCGTCTCGGGACGTGCTGGACCGTTCGCTCATCGATGATTTCCTCCGTTGCCGCCAGGATTCCTCCTCGAGTGCGCCAGGAGGCGCTCGGTGAGTGGGGGGTACTGTCATGTTTGTCATTTATTGTCATGTCTTGTCCCTGTGCTCCCCATGCTATTCGTTTCCCTCTGCTGGTCTTGTTTGGTTCTTTCCCTCCTTCTATCCCTCTCTCTCCCCCTCCCTCTCTCACTCTCTCGCTCTCTCTTCTCTCTGTCGTTCCGTTCCTGCTCCCAGCTGTTCCTATTCCCCTAATCATCATTTAGTCTTCCCACACCTGTTCCCGATCCTTTCCCCTGATTAGAGTCCCTATTTATTCCTTTGTGATCCGTTCCTGTTCCGTCGGTTCCTTGTATTGTATTCACCATGCTGTGATTGCGTTTCGCCCTGTCCTGTCGTGTTTTTGCCGTGATTGTGTATCACCCTGTCCTGTCGTGTTTTGTGCCTTCATCAGACGCTGCGTGTGAGCAGGTGTCTCAGTCGACTACGGCCTGCGCCTACCCGAAGCGACCTGCAGTCTGTGGCCGCTTCTCCAGTTGTTTTCCCCTCTACAAATCTAGAGGATGTCAGTTATTCCGTTTTGAACATTATTAAACTCTGTTTCTGTTAAGTCGCTTTTGGGTCCTCTTTTACCTGCATGACAAAGTGTTTAATGTCTGCCATCCCTCCCGTTTCTTCTGTCCCTACTTCTCAGGAGGAACCTGGCGATTTGACAGGAGTGCCGGAGGAATATCATGATCTGCGCACGGTCTTCAGTCGGTCCCGAGCCAACTCCCTTCCTCCTCACCGGTCGTATGATTGTAGTATTGATCTCCTTCCGGGGACCACTCCTCCTCGAGGTAGACTATACTCTCTGTCGGCTCCCGAACGTAAGGCTCTCGAGGATTATTTGTCTGTGTCTCTTGACGCCGGTACCATAGTGCCTTCTTCTTCTCCGGCCGGGCGGGGTTCTTTTTGTTAAGAAGAAGGACGGTACTCTGCGCCCCTGCGTGGATTATCGAGGGCTGAATGACATAACGGTTAAGAATCGTTATCCGCTTCCCCCTTATGTCATCAGCCTTCGAGATTCTGCAGGGAGCCAGGTGCTTTACTAAGTTGGACCTTCGTAACGCTTACCATCTCGTGCGCATCAGAGAGGGGGACGAGTGGAAAACGGCGTTTAACACTCCGTTAGGGCATTTTGAGTACCGGGTTCTGCCGTTCGGTCTCGCCAATGCGCCAGCTGTTTTTCAGGCATTAGTTAATGATGTTCTGAGAGACATGCTGAACATTTTTGTTTTTGTCTATCTTGACGATATCCTGATTTTTTCTCCGTCACTCGAGATTCATGTTCAGCACGTTCGACGTGTTCTACAGCGCCTTTTAGAGAATTGTCTCTACGTAAAGGCTGAGAAGTGCTCTTTTCATGTCTCCTCCGTTACTTTTCTCGGTTCCGTTATTTCCGCTGAAGGCATTCAGATGGATTCCGCTAAGGTCCAAGCTGTCAGTGATTGGCCCGTTCCAAGGTCACGTGTCGAGTTGCAGCGCTTTTTAGGTTTCGCTAATTTCTATCGGCGTTTCATTCGTAATTTCGGTCAAGTTGCTGCCCCTCTCACAGCTCTTACTTCTGTCAAGACGTGTTTTAAGTGGTCCGGTTCCGCCCAGGGAGCTTTTGATCTTCTAAAAGAACGTTTTACGTCCGCTCCTATCCTCGTTACTCCTGACGTCACTAGACAATTCATTGTCGAGGTTGACGCTTCAGAGGTAGGCGTGGGAGCCATTCTATCCCAGCGCTTCCAGTCTGACGATAAGGTTCATCCTTGCGCTTATTTTTCTCATCGCCTGTCGCCATCTGAGCGCAACTATGATGTGGGTAACCGTGAACTGCTCGCCATCCGCTTAGCCCTAGGCGAATGGCGACAGTGGTTGGAGGGGCGACCGTTCCTTTTGTCGTTTGGACAGACCATAAGAACCTTGAGTACATCCGTTCTGCCAAACGACTTAATGCCCGTCAAGCTCGTTGGGCGTTGTTTTTCGCTCGTTTCGAGTTTGTGATTTCTTACCGTCCGGGTAGCAAGAACACCAAGCCTGATGCCTTATCCCGTCTGTTTAGTTCTTCTGTGGCTTCTACTGATCCCGAGGGGATTCTTCCTTATGGGCGTGTTGTCGGGTTAACAGTCTGGGGAATTGAAAGACAGGTTAAGCAAGCACTCACGCACACTGCGTCGCCGCGCGCTTGTCCTAGTAACCTCCTTTTCGTTCCTGTTTCCACTCGTCTGGCTGTTCTTCAGTGGGCTCACTCTGCCAAGTTAGCTGGTCATCCCGGTGTTCGAGGCACTCTTGCGTCTATTCGCCAGCGCTTTTGGTGGCCGACTCAGGAGCGTGACACGCGCCGTTTCGTGGCTGCTTGTTCGGACTGCGCGCAGACTAAGTCGGGTAACTCTCCTCCTGCCGGTCGTCTCAGACCGCTCCCCATTCCTTCTCGACCATGGTCTCACATCGCCTTAGACTTCATTACCGGTCTGCCTTTGTCTGCGGGGAAGACTGTGATTCTTACGGTTGTCGATAGGTTCTCTAAGGCGGCACATTTCATTCCCCTCGCTAAACTTCCTTCCGCTAAGGAGACGGCACAAATCATTATTGAGAATGTATTCAGAATTCATGGCCTCCCGTTAGACGCCGTTTCAGACAGAGGCCCGCAATTCACGTCACAGTTTTGGAGGGAGTTCTGTCGTTTGATTGGTGCGTCCGTCAGTCTCTCTTCCGGGTTTCATCCCCAGTCTAACGGTCAAGCAGAGAGGGCCAATCAGACGATTGGTCGCATACTACGCAGCCTTTCTTTCAGAAACCCTGCGTCTTGGGCAGAACAGCTCCCCTGGGCAGAATACGCTCACAATTCGCTTCCTTCGTCTGCTACCGGGTTATCTCCGTTTCAGAGTAGTCTGGGTTACCAGCCTCCTCTGTTCTCATCCCAGCTTGCCGAGTCCAGCGTTCCCTCCGCTCAAGCGTTTGTCCAACGTTGTGAGCGCACCTGGAGGAGGGTGAGGTCTGCACTTTGCCGTTACAGGGCACAGACGGTGAGAGCCGCCAATAAACGCAGGATTAAGAGTCCAAGGTATTGTTGCGGCCAGAGAGTGTGGCTTTCCACTCGCAACCTTCCTCTTACGACAGCTTCTCGTAAGTTGACTCCGCGGTTCATTGGTCCGTTCCGTGTCTCCCAGGTCGTCAATCCTGTCGCTGTGCGACTGCTTCTTCCGCGACATCTTCGTCGCGTCCATCCTGTCTTCCATGTCTCCTGTGTTAAGCCCTTTCTTCGCACCCCGTTCGTCTTCCCTCCCCCTCCCGTCCTTGTCGAGAGCGCACCTATTTACAAGGTACATAAGATCATGGACATGCGTTCTCGGGGACGGGGTCACCAATACTTAGTGGATTGGGAGGGTTACGGTCCTGAGGAGAGGAGTTGGGTTCCGTCTCGGGACGTGCTGGACCGTTCACTCATCGATGATTTCCTCCGTTGCCGCCAGGATTCCTCCTCGAGTGCGCCAGGAGGCGCTCGGTGAGTGGGGGTACTGTCATGTTTGTCATTTATTATCATGTCTTGTCCCTGTGCTCCCCATTCTATTCGTTTCCCTCTGCTGGTCTTTTTAGGTTCTTTCCCTCTTTCTATCCCTCTCTCTCCCCTCCCTCTCTCACTCTCTCGCTCTCTCTTCTCTCTATCGTTCCGTTCCTGCTCCCAGCTGTTCCTATTCCCCTAATCATCATTTAGTCTTCCCACACCTGTTCCCGATCCTTTCCCCTGATTGGAGTCCCTATTTATTCCTTTGTGTTCCGTTCCTGTCCTGTCGGTTCCTTGTTTAGTATTCACCGTGCTGTGATTGTGTATCGCCCTGTCCTGTCGTGTTTTTGCCTTCATCAGATGCTGCGTGTGAGCAGGTGTCTCTGTCAGCTACGGCCTGCGCCTACCCGAAGCGACCTGCAGTCTGTGGCCGCTTCTCCTGTTATTCCCCTCTACAGACTAGAGGATTTCTGTTATTCCCTGTTTGGACTTGAATAAACTCTGTTTCTGTTAAGTCGCTTTTGGGTCCTCTTTCACCTGCATGACAGGAGCTGTAGCCTAGTAGCAGAGTATTGGGGACTGGAGCTGTAGACTAGCAGCAGAGTATTGGGGACTGTAGTTGTAGCCTAGCAGCAGAGTATTGGGGACTGGAGCTGTAGCCTAGCAGCAGAGTATTGGGGACTGGAGCTGTAGCCTAGCAGCAGAGTATTGGGGACTGGAGCTGTAGCCTAGCAGCAGAGTATTGGGGACTGGAGCTGTAGCCTAGCAGCAGAGTATTGGGGACTGGAGTTGTAGCCTAGCAGCAGAGTATTGGGGACTGTAGTTGTAGCCTAGCAGCAGAGTATTGGGGACTGGAGCTGTAGCCTAGCAGCAGAGTATTGGGGACTGGAGCTGTAGCCTAGCAGCAGAGTATTGGGGACTGGAGCTGTAACCTAGCAGCAGAGTATTGGGGACTGGAGTTGTTTTAATACTGTATCACAAGGAAGAGAGTGAGAATATCCTTTAAGCCCAAGATAATATACAGGAAGTCTTTCAGGAAGACCTATTAGCCAAACAAAAGAAAATGGGCCTGACTGACTGATATCTGATAGCTAGCAGTCACATAATTGGTGAGATTAACATCTAGGGTACAATCCCTGACAAATCAGAGAGACCCGTAGGTCTATAGCTTGTTGGGCCCATGGGAAAACAAGCTAAATTGATTAGCTGACGTGACTGCTAGCTAGCTAGCTGGTGTCAACGGGAGGTCATGTGAAGTGAAATACTCCCACCAAAAAAACACTTTGTCACTCCCACTGTTGTGTTGCTTTTCTGAGAAAGTGCCGTCATGACGGAGGATGTTTTGAACATGGTCTCTGAATGCCCGTGGGATAGAGTACACACAGACACCTGGACAAGCTAGCTTGTATTGGCTTTACATAGTGTGGCTGTCAGTCAATGAAACAAACAGAGACAAATCATGTAACTTATTTGTTTTCAGGACAAACAGCATTTGCATGTGTGTGTGTGTGTGCTTCTTTACGCGTGTGTGTGCTTCTTTGTGTGTGTGTGTGTGTGTGTGTGTGTGTGTGTGTGTGTGTGTGTGTGTGTGTGTGTGTGTGTGTGTGTGTGTGTGTGTGTGTGTGTGTGTGTGTGTGTGTGTGTGTGTGTGTGTGTGTGTGTGTGTGTGTGTGTGTGTGTGTGTGTGTGTGTGGAGTAGACCTCCATCGTCCATCGCTCACACATAAGCCAGGTATTAAGGTCAATAATCATTACAATCATGTAATTGAGCATATGGACAGAACAACAACACAACGACTAAGAGGAAAGCTTGTGCTTTTTACAGCACGAGATAGTTATTTTTACCCGGTACATAGTCGACATGTTGAGACATGTACATGTTCTTTTAAATCTACTTCAAACACACACACACACACACACACACACACACACACACACACACACACACACACACACACACACACACACACACACACACACACACACACACACACACACACACACACACACACACACACACACACACACACACACACACACACTGAGGGGTTAAACAGGGTCCCTGTTAACAACACTAGTGGACAAGAGGACAGACCAAAGAGGAAGAACAGAGTTGATTTACACACCTGTTTTAAATGGGCTTTGGGGTCAAAG
>NC_060198.1:2592454-2651647 GCF_021184085.1 Oncorhynchus gorbuscha
CTCTCTCTCTCTCTCTCTGTCTCTCCCTCCCCCTCTCTCTCTGTCTCTCTCTCTCTCTCTCTCTCTCTCTCTCTCTCTCTGTCTCTCCCTCCCCACTCTCTCTCTGTCTCTCTCTGTCTCTCTCTGTCTCTCTCTCTCTCTCTCTCTCTCTCTCTCTCTCTCTCTCTCTCTCTCTCTCTCTCTGTCTCTCTCTCCTCTCCCTCCCCACTCTCTCTCTCTCTCTCTCTCTCTCTCTCTCTCTCTCTCTCTCTCTCTAACTCTCTCTTCATTCCCAAACCCATAACTGTGTGTTATTGTGAGCCATATGGATATTATATGTTCAATGTTGTTTTTTATGCTCCTTTCCTGCAAAACCAATTGCCCTCTGGGACAAATAAAGTTGAAACCTGATTATTACTGTGTCTTATATTGTGCCAATGCACTCTTTCTCCCTGCCTCTATCCCTCCTGCCTCTCTCTCTCGCTCTGTATCTCTCTCTGTGTATCTCTCTCTCTCCCTTGAAGGTTTCATTTCATCAATGCTTCTAATATGTCCCTTCCACAGAGACACTGAAGTGTGAGGATGACAAAATGATGCAAAAACGGGTCAGGAAACAAGAGGCTTCCGGTAAATTCACCAGCAGTGGACAAAATGATGAGATCCTGAAACTAAATGCTAACCACCTACTCAGACATTAACAGCGATTGTTTCCCCAACATTACTGAAGGTGTATCATGCCCCCAGTTTCCATTACAGCCCACTGTTTTTAATCAAAACAAGTTAACTGATATGGCGTGACTCATTTAATGTGTTTTGACAAGAATTCCGGGCTGCAATTTTCATTACAAAAACAGCCCTAATATCCCCAATTGAGACATTAGTCTTGGCATAGCATTTCAACATGTTTAGTGACAATCTGAAATGGCCCCCTATTTCCTAGAGCACTAGTATAACCCCTAAAGTGCACTACTAGGATGCCATTCCAACAGTCTGAGTCTGTCCTTAGGGCTCGCTGTAAGGGATGAGCTGGTTGTTATGGTCGCCAGTTAAGCCTAGAAGAATGAGCTGTAGTTATTGGAATAGTTGACCTGGGTTATCCACTGGTGCCCTGGTGTTGGGGGACCCACCCTGCATGGTTTGTTAGTCATCATCTATGGCTTAAAGCAAGGGTGTGTGTGTGTGGGGGGGGGTGTAAGCTAGGCTCCCTTGTTTTGTCACGGGAATTACCCTTTAATTAAAGAACATAGAGCTCGTTTTAATTTAAATGATAACTTGGAGGGGAAGGGTTGACCCGTGTCATAAGAGGAGGGTTGGAGGGTTGTAAAACAGCATGATTCCACCCCTTGGTGGAGGGTCAGTTGTGTGTGTGTGTGTGTGTGTGTGTGTGTGTGTGTGTGTGTGTGTGTGTGTGTGTGTGTGTGTGTGTGTGTGTGTGTGTGTGTGTGTGTGTGTGTGTGTGTGTGTGTGTGTGTGTGTGTGTGTGTGTGTGTGTGTTTTGTAAGGGGCATGGTTCCACCCCTTAGTGGGTCAGTAGTGTGTCTTTGGCTTTTTCAGACACCACTCAATCAGCCCCAAGCTATGGCCTTCTCATAAGCCTTTTTCCCACACTGGAGACCAGCGCTGTCTGTCTGTCCACTTTAGCAATTGAAAGTCTGACTCCTAGGATTTGGGATATTCCATTGTTCCATCTTGGATATCTGATTGGTCAAATATTAGACTTCATATTACAATGAACTGCACCCATTTACCTCAAAACACAGGGAAGTTATTTTGATTGATTTATTTTTTATTTAACCTTTATTTAACTAGGCAAGTCAGTTAAGAACAAATTATTATTTACAATGACGGCCTACCCAAAGGCAAAAGGCCTCCTGCGGTGATGTGGGCCTGGGATTTAAAAAAAATATATATATATAAATATAGGACAAATCAGACATCACAACAAGAGGGACACAACACTACATAAAGAGAGACCTAAGACAACAACATAACAGCAGAACATGACAACACAGCATGGTAGCAACACAACATGGTACAAACATTATTGGGCAAAGTCAACAGCACAAAGGTCAAGAGGGTAGAGACAACAATGCATCACACAAAGTAGCCACAACTGTCAGTAAGAGTGTCCATGATTGAGTCTTTGAATGAAGAGATGGAGATCAAACTGTCCGGTTTGAGAGTTTGTTGCAGCCTGTTCCAGTCGCTAGCTGCAGCGAACTGAAAAGACGAGCGACCAGGTGCTTTGCTTTGGGGACCTTTAACAGAATGTGACTGGCAGAATGGATGTTGTATGTGGAGGATGAGGGCTGCAGTAGATATCTCAGATAGGGGGGGAGTGAGGCCTAAGAGGGTTTTATAAATAAGCATCAACCAGTGGGTCTTGCAATGGGTATACAGAGATGACCAGTTTACAGAGGAGTATAGAGTGCAGTGATGTGTCCTATAAGGAGCATTGGTGGAAAATCTGATGGCTGAATGGTAAAGAACTCATAGAATTAGGAATTTGAAACTCCTACATAAGCTACTCGTATATAGGCCTACTAATATTCTGGAGCGTTTTATTTATAGATCAATTAATTTCATAAATGCAACACCTTCAAACAAGGCCACTGAGCCAGAGCAGACCAGACCAGGGCAGCTAGCTCTGTCCCTCAAATGGCTTACGTCCTTTCCTTCCTCTTTTCCCTCTACGCAGCAGGGCATGACAGAGAGGGGATGGACTCTGTCGTGGTTCCCTTGTGCGTTGGACTTAAAACCTTTCTCTGTGAACCTTACATCAAACACCCATGGCCCACTGCTGCTGCTTTGAAGTGGTGTGTGTGTGTGTGTGTGTGTGTGTGTGTGTGTGTGTGTGTGTGTGTGTGTGTGTGTGTGTGTGTGTGTGTGTGTGTGTGTGTGTGTGTGTGTGTGTGTGTGTGTGTGTGTGTGTGTGTGTGTGTGTGTGTGTGTGTGTGTGTGTGTGTGTATGTTTGAAGTAGATTTCAAAGAGGAGAGAGCTCTGTCTCAACATGTAGGCTATGTACCGGGTAAAAAGAACTATCTTGTGCTGTAAAAAGCTAAAAGGCTCCTGGGAAATGGGCAAAGAATCAAGGGTAATCAGTTCCTTCCATTCCAGGCAGTCACACAAAAAAATGGAGTACTTTTCCCTATTTTTCAAAGGAATGCTCCTTCCTGGTTGAAGTTCGAGAAGACTGGAGTTTTTTTCTAGCCTATTCAGGCAGGCAATACATCAAAACAAATGTTATTTGTCACATGCGCCGAATACAACAGCTGTAGACCTTACAGTGAAATGCTTACTTACAAGCCCTTAACCAACAATGCAGTTTTAAAAAAAATACCTAAAAGATATTTAAATAAAAGTAACAAATAACTAAAGAGCAGCAGTAAATAACAATAGTGAGGCTATAAACAGTGGGTACCAGTACAGAGTCAATGTGCGAGGGTTAGTCGAGGTAATATGCACATGTAGGTAGAGTTATTGAAGTGACTATGCATAGATAATAACAGAGAGTAGCAGCAGGGTAAAAGAGGGGGGGCAATGCAAATAGTCCGGTAGCCATTTGATTAGAGGTTCAGGAGTCTTATGGCTTGGGGGTAGAAGCTGTTTAGAAGCCTCTTGGACCTAGACTTGGTGCTCCGGTACCGCTTGCCGTGCGGTAGCAGAGAGAACAGTCTATGACTAGGATGTCTGGAGTCTGACAATTTTTAGGGCCTTCCTCTGACACTGCCTGGTATAGAGGTCCTGGATGGCAGGAAGCTTGGCCCCAGCATATTGGGCCGTTCGCATTACTCTCTGTAGAGGTGGTCAGAGGCCGAGCAGTTGCCATACCAGACAGTGATGCAACTGTAGCACATTTTGAGGATCTGAGGACCCATGCCAAACCTTTTCAGTCGACATGTTGCACACACCTGGACCTGGTCCAGAAAGACAACAATAGTCTGAATGTAGACTAAATGAATGGGTGTGTGTGACCTTTCGTCCCAATTGCTGATAATATTAAAGTAATCCTTCATTCACATTACCTTTAGTGATGTGAACAAAACAGCCTACATGAGTCAAAAGGAACCCCAAAATATAATCCTATTACATACAGGGCTTACAGCCACCTTATCCACCAACTCTAATAGTTTTCATTCTGTTGCTATCATAAAGAAATATTGGAGTAATATTGTCTGTAGTCTACAAAATCTGGGGGCCAAAGAGACGTAGAGACAACCGTCGGCAGGAACATACCTTGAAAAGCCGGCGCCAGGACCATGCGGCGTTCATCAGGCAGATGCAGGCTCTCGGTGTGCCCCATGCGCCACAATCCTCCAAGCACCGTTTCGTGCATTGTAACCTGCATTCATAAAAGCCCTATCACCACCAAGAAGCAAAGGAGCCTCTACTGCTAGCTGCCTTTCAGTTTATTTTCCTCCTGGAAAAGTAGCCGGCAAAGCAGTCCAAGTGAACGAAAATGGCCAGAAGTGATAGGCAGAAAAGAGAGTTGAAGAGAGAATATGTGTTTTTGGACTCCGAAACGTCTATGGATCGGCACGATTTTGATATGTCTAGATGCTCTATCAATGACGTATTCAACTCCAGAGACTGCGCTTCTTCTCCATTGAGTCAGATTGATACTTTTCTGAAAAACGTTCAAGTTTTGCTGGAAGCAGCAAGTTTTATCGAGAACGCCGAGAGGAAGGATGGAAGTAAGTTTATTTTGTGTAACGGTTTCCCCCCCAGTAATATTCAGGGAAACAAGAGTTTCATTGTCAACAGACGCGAGACAACAAAGGGCTGAGTTCATTCAACTGATCTACTTATTATTCTCATGCATTATTATGCAGTCGCGCTGATATTGCACTGCACTAATAGCCTAATATTCTGAATGTCATACATTATCTATTACTTTCCCTGTAGCCTAGATGTAGATTTCTGATATGATTAAGATATATGTATTTTGTTGGTTGTACGTTTTTCTACCCCTCAAAAGCATAATTTGCTTTGCACCTGCTCACTGTAACAATTTCATAATTTATCCTAAATTCCTATTTCACCACATAGGCCTATTTCACCATATAGGCCAGGCCACTGACAAAGCCTAGATTGATTAAACCCCACAATGGTTTGGGGTGTGGGTGCACAGAACATTGCATTGGCCACTACTTTGAGATTAGATATATCTGACCACAGCATCGCAGCGCCCTCCAACTCATTTCTGGGTGACGTCATAGTGCCCCCGCATCCTTCGCTGTAGCCTAAACAGCTCGATTGTTAGGGGGGAGAGATAGGCCTATTGTTAGATGTTTGCACATATTTCAAATAGGATGCTTTTTCTCACTATTTTGATGCTCGCCTAGAGCACCTGGTTTCAGTTGTATTGCTTTATATTTATGTTCATTGTGCAATAGTTTCACAATCTGTAAATCTCAATTTCAAAATGATTTTGTTGATTAGATGCTTGCCTACATTATTAGATGTTTTAAATAAAAAATACTTTCTTTTGTACACTATTTATGTTTCGGGTTATTGCAAAAAGTGTGATATAATAATTCAGTTTAAAAGTTACACAAAATGGATTACTATTCTCTTATTATCTAACAAATAAGGAGATCTTTCGTGCAACACTTTCATCTCTTTCTCCTACCCGATTGTTGTTGCTTCCTCATACTTGCGGGTTTTCCACATGGCGCGAAATCCCTTTGTGATTGGTCAAGTGCAAGTTCGCATGAGATGCCTGTCACAAGGTATCACCAATCGAGCGTCTCCTTTGCGGTGATGTAATTTGTTGCTGGGCCTGGCTTCAGTCGGCTGGTACACCCCCACTCTGTTGTTGATTCATGGGACTTGCAGTCTTTTTTTGCCAGAAATGAATGCGAGAAGAGATATGATCATCGAGAATAGCATACAGACCTGCAGTCCAGTGGACAATATTCATGTTTGATGTATTTGGTCTGGAGTGATCAGTAACCCATTCCTGCTTTTAAACCCATTATAGGCCAGCTAATAACATCTTATAACAACTTCATAACATATGAGTATCAGGCTATTAGAATATGGCTTATTCATATAATTGATCTCTTTCCTTTAAATTTCCAATTAAAAGTAATTATTTCAATAACATGAAACGTTGTACGTGGACAGCGTAGAGATCTTGTGTACTTTAACCATTTGTACATTGTTACAACACTGTATGTATATATTTGTAATGTCTTTTTTTGTTTTGAATCTTCTGTATATGTAATGTTTACTGTTAATTTGTATTGTTTATTTCACTTTTGTATATTATCTACCTCACTTGCTTTGGCAATGTTAACACGTTTCCCATGCCAATAAAGCCCCTTGAATTGATCAGTAGAATAAAGACTACGTATCCCATAAAGCTTTGCGTCGAGACCAGCCCCCAGCTTGTGCTCGGTCTCCGCCCCTCAGCTGTGGAGCTGGGTAAACAAACTGGGAGGACTGAACACAGCAGCAGGGACTTTTCAGGCTTTGGGTCGACATTTGATGTAGTTTCTATTCATTTTATACCATTTGTAACTGTTTTTCAGGAATACTTTGAATACTTTGCCACACTCGTTTTTCGATTTTTGAAACGGCTGAAAACCTGAATTACTAGGCTGCTAGCTACCTGTTTTGCATATTAAAACTGGCCAGATATTTTTCGACAGGGCTTTTAATTACAGAGCCAGCAAACAAAATAGCTAACAAGACGAAGACATTCATGAAGTAACGTTTTGTGTTATACTCAACGAGGAACAATTATTCCGATTTTGGATCTTGAACCGCAATAGTACTTGTCTTTGAAATAGTATCACAAGTTGTAGAAAGGTTTCGCTAACGTTCGCTAGCTCCAGCAGAATGACGGCAGTGCAGTTGATGAACATCCAGAGGTTATTGGAAGCGGCAGAATATCTTGATAGAAGGGAGAAAGGTATGCAAAATAAAAACACGTTACACATTTGTGGTTATATTAGTTTAATTTGATTATGTAGGTTAATTTGTGTCGTTTCAGAGTTTTAAATCATTTGCTTGTCATGTTTTATCAACTTTAAAATACACCACAGACAAATGTAGCTAGGCTATGTGAGTGTTCTGTGTGTGTGTTGATGCTGTTTTCAAGCGTCAATCGCCGAAAAACAAACGATTCATTCCGTTAAAACGGTAGATATGTGGGTGGCATGAGTTGCCCCATATATTCAGATGACCTAGCACCAACATTGTATATATTTTTCCGTTGTTTACAAAATGCTGCATGTGGTGGGGACGGTCCAACTCGCCCTAACCACAATTTTATTTCAACAGAGTGTGAACACGGATATGCATCGACGTTTCCGTCGTCAATTCAGAACACGAACTACCAGAGACAAAATAAATTTCGGAACAAGAAGTTCCACAATAACCATAACAGGTAAGAAAAACTTTTGTTGATCAATAGCTTCATGCATGCGATGCCAATGTGTTATTTGCCTGGTTATGTATGTTGATCTAAACAAATAAATTATCTGTCATTCAGTTGACTTTCTCAATAATAAGCTGAATGACCGATAACAATGCTGCCATAATGTGATATCACTCGACTGTCAGTGCAACGTTGTAGCCTAACCGCTGGTAAAACAAGCCTAGATGTGGTTGCCACAACACCACTTGAGTGTCTTAACCTACTTCTGCCCTCTGTCGCAGCATGTAAGCTCACTTATAGAACATCGTGGCATGTTATAAGCGGGAGTTAACATATATTCAGAGAAATTGTCCAAGCATAAAATATACACGTGGAATAAAGGCCGTGTAGCCTACAGAGAGTTAGGGCACTCTTTGCTTGGGGCATGGGGTAGCACCAGCAGACCGAGCTGCTGTCATCAGCTGATTGTCAAACTGATGGAGGTTAGGGACTGGGAGAAAATCGCAGATGGAAATGGAAAAACAGATGAACACCACAAGGTTTTAAATTATTTTACGTACAAAACAAATCATACTTGGTTATAATATAGTTGTTATTACAGTCTTACAACTGTTTGCCATTTTACAGTGTTGAAACATTAGTTAATTCTATATGTTGCTATACTCTTCCCATGCTATAATATTTGGTTACTTTTGTCCCCAACCCCAAAGGAAAAAAGCTCCTATTTGCTGCTGGTGTTGTGTGTAGGCATGGCTGGTGTTATATGTAGGCAGGCTGGTGTTATATGTAGGCAGGCTGGTGTTATATGTAGGCAGGCTGGTGTTGTATGTAGGCAGGCTGGTGTTGTATGTAGGCAGGCTGGTGTTGTATGTAGGCAGGCTGGTGTTATATGTAGGCAGGCTGGTGTTATATGTAGGCAGGCTGGTGTTATATGTAGGCAGGCTGGTGTTATATGTAGGCAGGCTGGTGTTATATGTAGGCAGGCTGGTGTTATATGTAGGCAGGCTGGTGTTATATGTAGGCAGGCTGGTGTTATATGTAGGCAGGCTGGTGTTGTATGGAGGCAGGTTGGTGTTATATGGAAGCAGGCTGGTGTTATATGTAGGCAGGCTGGTGTTATATGTAGGCAGGCTGGTGTTATATGTAGGCAGGCTGGTGTTATATGTAGGCAGGCTGGTGTTGTATGTAGGCAGGCTGGTGTTATATGTAGGCAGGCTGGTGTTGTATGTAGGCAGGCTGGTGTTATATGTAGGCAGGCTGGTGTTATATGTAGGCAGGCTGGTGTTATATGTAGGCAGGTTGGTGTTGTATGTAAGCAGGCTGGTGTTATATGTAGGCAGGCTTGTGTTGTATGTAGGCAGGCTGATGTTATATGTAGGCAGGCTGATGTTATATGTAGGCAGGCTGGTGTTATATGTAGGCAGGCTTGTGTTATATAGAGGCAGGTTGGTGTTATATGGAGGCGGGCTGGTGTTATATGTAGGCAGGCTGGTGTTATATGTAGGCAGGCTGGTGTTATATGTAGGCAGGCTGGTGTTATATGTAGGCAGGCTGGTGTTATATGTAGGCAGGCTGGTGTTATATGTAGGCAGGCTGGTGTTATATGTGTATTCTGCAACTGCTGGTAATCTAATGTATAAACGTTAGCCTACACTTCAATAGCCAATCTATTTGAGGTTGGTGATTGATACTACTGCGCGTAATGCTCTTTCAGAGGAAAATGCATTGAAGACTAGAGGCTGTATAGACTATAATAGCGTACGGTGGTGTTTTCGGGTTAAGAACATGGACAGACTATTGTCCTCTACTTATTCCTCCATCATGGACAGACTATTGTCCTCTACTTATACATCCATCATGGACAGACTATTGTCCTCTACTTATACATCCATCATGGACAGACTATTGTCCTCTACTTATACATCCATCATGGACAGACTATTGTCCTCTACTTATTCATCCATCATGGACAGACTATTGTCCTCTACTTATACATCCATCATGGACAGACTATGGACAGACTATTACTTATACATCCATCATGGACAGACTATTGTCCTCTACTTATACATCCATCATTATTGTCCTCTACTTATTCCATCCATCATGGACAGACTATTCTACTTATACATCCATCATGGACAGCCTATTGTCCTCTACTTATACATCCATCATGGACAGACTATTGTCCTCTACTTATGCTCATCCATCATGGACAGACTATTGTCCTCTACTTATACATCCATCATGGACAGACTATTGTCCTCTACTTATACATCCATCATGGACAGACTATTGTCCTCTACTTATACATCCATCATGGACAGACTATTGTCCTCTACTTATACATCCATCATGGACAGACTATTGTCCTCTACTTATACATCCATCATGGACAGACTATTGTCCTCTACTTATACATCCATCATGGACAGACTATTGTCCTCTACTTATACATCCATCATGGACAGACTATTGTCCTCTACTTATACATCCATCATGGACAGACTATTGTCCTCTACTTATACATCCATCATGGACAGTCCTCTACTTATACATCCATCTATTGTCCTCTACTTATACATCCATCATGGACAGACTATTGTCCTCTACTTATACATCCATCATGGACAGACTATTGTCCTCTACTTATACATCCATCATGGACAGACTATTGTCCTCTACTTATACATCCATCATGGACAGACTATTGTCCTCTACTTATACATCCATCATGGACAGACTATTGTCCTCTACTTATACATCCATCATGGACAGACTATTGTCCTCTACTTATACATCCATCATGGACAGACTATTGTCCTCTACTTATGCATCCATCATGGACAGACTATTGTCCTCTACTTATACATCCATCATGGACAGACTATTGTCCTCTACTTATACATCCATCATGGACAGACTATTGTCCTCTACTTATACATCCATCATGGACAGACCTCTACTTATACATCCATCATGGACAGACTATTGTCCTCTACTTATACATCCATCATGGACAGACTATTGTCCTCTACTTATACATCCATCATGGACAGACTATTGTCCTCTACTTATACATCCATCATGGACAGATTATTGTCCTCTACTTATACATCCATCATGGACAGCCAGCCATATTTCAATCCTACTGAGAGACTGAGAGCCTTTTTCATCTTAAACGTGAGAGGAATGAAAAACAGGAACCAACATTTGACTCACAGCTATAGTGTCGCCTAGTTATGCATGGCAACGATAGTGATCAGATTGGCTCCGGTGTGTGTGTGTGTGTGTGGCCAGGTAAGGCCTCCTCATTTGTAGCATGTTGAGGCTTATAGGTGATGGGCTTATCTCACTCTCTCTGTCCCTCTTTCGCCCTATACAGCAGGAACATGTTTATCTCATCTTGCAGGGATCCTCCATTCCTCCATTCAAGTCATCCGTATCTGTTGAGCTATAGCTACAGACATTCTGATCGCTCTCTGATAGCTGATTTGATGTGTCCTGTAACCTACTGTAGAGGGTGATTATACACTATTGTCTACTGTGTAGGCTAGTGCAGCGTTTCCCGAACTCGGTCCTCGGGACCCCAAAGGGTGCACGTTTTGGTTTTTGCCCAAACACTACAAAGCCTGAACCAGGGTTCAAATACTGTTTGACATGGTTTAAGTAGTTTTAGAGTTAGCTCAAAATGATTTCACTATTCAAATACATATCACAAATTTATTTGTGGGGGGGGGTATCCGGATAGTCAAAATTCTAAATAATCTTGACCAGTGATGCAAGATGCCACAACAGCACACCGTGCACAGTTGTTTTCATGGTGCTGTTTTGTTTTCTGTTGGCCAACAGTAGCCTGGGCTAACAGCAACAGTGGAAGAGGAGTCTGACGCTCGCCATCATGGAAATGATACTGTGTTGTGTATTGATCTAGGCCATGTCTGGTGGACCCTCCGTTGGTGCGTGGCGGGCTGGGGATGTCACTGGTTCAGACTGTTGGTCGTCAGCCGCCGTTAGAACAACGCAATAGCAGCAGACACAGTTTGTCTGCATCCCTTTAATAGCTCTCCATCGTTTTTTTTTTACAGGGGAGAAATAAACTGTCAGGGGCATAAAGACTTAACGTTGTATACGAGACGGCTTTGTACAGTTTATGAGCTGAGCTGTAAATGTTGTGGTATTTACACAAATACATGGAGTCTGGCTCCTGGCTGGCTGGTGGACTATAGGCTCTATAGATAAAAAGGTTTTGGATTTATCAAGATACGCTTGTGTGTGTGTGGTGGGTGTATGTTGTGTGTCCATGAGTGTGTGTGTTGCCGAACACACAGAGCCCAGCACTGCTGTTTATTTATACCACAGAGATGCTAAATGTTTTGGGGTGAGGATGACGTTTTTCTACATAATTATTTCAAGTTAGCACAGGAAATTGGTTGCATCTTTGGTCTTGCTCGGCAATGATGGCAGGCTTAGCAGAGACCGGCTTCCCTGGTCCTGAGACCCTGTTAATGAGAAATGACTGTCACGGTTCAGTTGTTAACCCAGTTTGCATACACAATAAGCACACGAGTGGTGGTAATGTATTCTAATGGAGACATATGGTCTTTTTTATTTACATCAATAATTAAACATGAAAAAAAAGGATTTGGAGTCGCTCTGATGAGGCGCCAACTCCCAGAATCCCTTGTAACCTGGCAGTGTCTTTTTTCCTCCCACTCTGTCTTTCTCCTTCCTCTCTTCCTCGCTCGTCCCTTGTTCCCTGTAGCAGGACAGTCAGCTATCCAATCAGGTCAGCCACTGCAGGCAGAGGCCATTTTTTTGTGTGTGAAAATGTTGTGACTGTAATAGTCCACCTCCAATAAAGAGAAGTGCCTATATGACCTGGGAACCAATAAATGGTTCCTCCCTGCGGCGAGTGGGTTGAGGAGCTGAGGAGGAGTTTGTTTAAAAAGACACACACACTCTCATACACACACACACACTGGGCGGGCAGGCAGGCCATTTAGGCCAAGGCGGGAGGGCCTGTTTATCTTCAATGTGTTGCCATACAAAGAGGCTCTTAGGGGACCAGCTGAATCACTTTGCATTATTAACACAGCACTGAGTCTGAGGCCTGGACTCACACACACACACGCCACACTCAGACAGCCATATACATGGGGCTACATGGGCTATGCACTGTTGGAGGAAGAGGAGGTTGAAGTGTGTGACGATACAGGCCCGTTGTATGGGACTGAAGCCTGGCTGGGCGTATCGACCAAACGCACAGTTCATAGTGCACACTGACTCTCAGGCACGGTCTTGGTTATGGTACATCACAGTCCAGCTGGCCCGTGTGTGTGTGTGTGTTGTTGGTTTGTACATTACTTCTCAATTGGGATTAATTGATCAGTCCAATTCATTCTAATCAGACCAAGTCAAAGTAAGTGCAGTATTCCACTAATACACTGTCGCCCTCAACTGAATCCGTGGCTGTTTGTTAAAATAGAGTCAATAGGCCTATTGACTTTTGAATTGAAGCTTGTTTAATTATTGGATGTGTTGAAATGTCACAGGTCTTTGCGATGTGTTGGTTCCTTGGTTAACAAGTTCCTTTCTTGTTTTTCTGTTTGCAGGTCTACACATAATGAGTTGGAGAAGAACAGGTGAGTTGGTCTTTACTTTTCATACTTATTAGACTTAAAACAAAAAGTAAACTTGTCCAGATCTATACTGAAAAGTCCAACTAGCCCCTCAAATTGCACTGAAAAAGCACTTGCTCTTAGCTTGCCAGCTTGGATCTTTCCACCAGGCAACTTTACCCAGCAACAGGTTATTAAAACCAACAGTAAGATTTGACCTAGTTCCTCTTAATCTAAGGACATTCCCTTCCTCTCTCCTATACTCCGCCTCTCTCTCTCTGCCCTCTCTTTCTCTCTCTGTGTTGTCTCTATCTCTGCCCTTTCTCTCTCTCAATCTCTATGCCCTCTCTCTCTGCCCTCCCCTCCTCTCTCTCTCTCTGCCCTCTCTTTCTCTCTCTCTGTGTTGTCTCTATCTCTGCCCTTTCTCTCTCTCAATCTCTATGCCCTCTCTTTCTCTCTCTCTGTCTCTATCTCTGCCCTCTCTCTCAATCTCTATGCCCTCTCTCTCTCTCTCTCTCTGCCCTCTCTTTCTCTCTCTCTGTGTTGTCTCTATCTCTCTCTCAATCTCTATGCCCTCTCTCTCTCTCTGCCCTCCCTCCCCTCCTCTCTCTCTCTCTGCCCCCTCTCTCTCTGTCCTCTCTTTCTCTCTCTGCCCCCCTCTCTCTCTTCCCCCCTCTCTCTCTTCCCTCCCCCCTCTCTCTCTCTGCCCCCCCCTCTCTCTCTCTCTCTCTCTGCCCTCCCTCTCTCTCTCTGCCCCCTCTCTCTGCCCCCCTCTCTCTGCCCCCCTCTCTCTCTCCTCTCTCTCTCTCTGCCCTCCCTCTCTCTCTCTGCCCCCTCTCTCTCTCTGTCCTCTCTCTTCTCTCCCTCCTCTCTCTATGTTGAGTCTCCACTGTACAGTACATTGGGTTCACTACTCTACAGTACATTGGGTTATGCAATGGGGCCATTGCTAAGGGCTTTGAGTTACACAGTTACAGCTAGGCAGGGCAGGGTAGGGTGCAAGCACAGCAGACTGGGCCTGTAACCAGAGGCATTTGCAGCGTCTCAAATGGCACCCTATTCCCTATAAAGTGTAATACTTTTCATCCGGCCCCATAGGGCACTATATAGGGAATATGGTACAATTTAGTCCCTTGTCAAAAATAGTGCACTGCTTAGTAAATAGGGTGCCATTTCAGACACACCCGGGGTTTCATGGTTGCTTTGTACAGATAGAACACAGTGGATCCTTAGAAGCCCTTATCAGATTTGGAGTTCAGCCGCTCACTTTGGAGTGTTTAGGCTTCATCAATCGCCTGACAGGAGAGGAAGGTCTGGAAGGGTTCACCTGGAAACCATCAATAATACGAGGCTGCGGAGGATTTCTAGTAAAAACAAGCCCACTCATCTCATAATGTAGCCACAAGCAATCCGTTTAATTACATACCACCTCCTTATTTATTTTGTGACTTTTCTAAATGACAGGGACATTGGAAGAAGAGATGTGTTGGATGACCAACTAACTAGTTAAACAGACATGGTTATGATGTCATATCATCTCATGACTGTCCTGTGTTCTTGTGATACCATGCCATCCTACCATCCTGCCACAGAGACTGGTTCTGGCAGATAGTGCCCACATGGCTTTGCATCGTCAGTGCTGATGCAGCGTGTGGCTCTGTGTGGGTTGTGGCCGAGATAAGTGATGAGGAGACGTACAGATGTAGGATCTTCATTTGAGCCAGTTCGCTACAGCAGGAAAATAATCCTGCAGCGACTGAAAATGTGGATGAATATGTGGATTATATTTAATGGATGTTTTTGTAAGGGAAATGAAGTCTGAAATGTCAAAGTGGAAATGACAAACGTCAGAAGCCTTTTTAAACCTCAAATACACTAAAAGTAAAAAATAAAATAAAAAAGGGAAGATCTCCTACGACAGGGTGATCAAATTACGCTCCTACATCTGACGGCTTTTACCGGTGTAACTAAGTGATGTGCTTGCCTAGCTGGTTTGGACCATCCCCTGCTCAGTGCAGTATGCTAAAACAGCACTGTAGCAGCCAAGTGCACCTGCTAGTTGCTGTTGACAAGGTCTTCAACCTACCACATGACATTTAGACCTAGGCCACAGCGAGTGGTGTTGTTGCAGGGTAGATTAAGCCTAAAACAAATCAATATTAAATGAGAGAAATGAGTTTAATTCATGGGAGCAATCGTAAACCGGCCCTTTAAGAAAAAACTCTGAATATAACTTCTAATCCCTATATTTGCATGCTGTAAGCAAATAACATACTTTATATGTCACGGGCCTAACAAGCCCGTTTGGCAGCGAATTGTCCAAGCCAGCCGCGCTGCACTCTGGATTCTGGCATGGAACACTCACCAGTTCCATTTTGTCAAGTTTATCAAACAGACTAGTTCCATTCCATTCTTCTTGCTACCGCAGCAGGTCCGTGAGGTGATAACCCTGTAGTGACAGGGCCGTGCGGCAGACAGAGATGACAGGGTAGGAGATGAAAGGGACCTGAAACCCAGAAACCACATTCCAGATGCTCACATACTGTAGCAACAGCCTCCACCGCCACCAGACTAGATAACGCCTCGGTTTCACCTTCTTTGATTATTTAGCTGCCTCTTATCAACCAGTTTCGCTCATACATGCAGACGTGAAATGATAGACTACTGCATTAGAGCCAGAGTTTAAACTGGTTGGTTTAGCTTGTGTGTTAGGGTATGCTCGGTGCTTCCCAAAACATCAGTTAACATTACACAAAACAAATAGTACCTAAGACAAATTATAAACTGGGTGGTTTGAGCCCTGAGTACTGATTGGCTGAAAGCCAAGGTACATTTGAAGTCGGAAGTTTACATACACTTAGGTTGGAGTTATTTAAACTCGTTTTTCAACTACTCAACACATTTCTTGTTAAACGACTTGCCAAAAGTATAGTTTGTTAGGACATCTACTTTGAGCATGACACAGGTTCATCTCTACAAACAACAGTACGCAAGTATAAACACCCTGGGAACACGCAGCCGTCATACTGCTTAGGAAGGAGACTCGTTCTGTCTCCTAGAGATGAATGTACTTTGGTGTGAAAAGTGCAAATCAATCCCAGAACAACAGCAAAGGACCTTGTGAAGATGCTGGAGGAAACAGGTACAAAAGTATCTATATCCACAGTAAAACAAGTCCTATATTGACATAACCTGAAAGGCCGCTCAGCAAGGAAGAAGCCACTGCTCCAAAACCGCCATAAAAAAGCAAGACTATGGTTTGCAACTGCACATGGGGACAAAGATCGTACTTTTTGGTCTGATGAAACAAAAATAGAACTGTTTGGCCATAATGACCTTTGTTATGTTTGGAGGAAAAAGGGGGATGCTTGCAAGCCGAAGAACACCATCCCAACAGTGAAGCATGGCGGTGGCAGCATCATGTTGTGGGAGTGCTTTGCTGCAGGTGGGACTGGAGCACTTCACAAAATAGATAGCATCATGAGGGAAGAAAATTATGTGGATATATTGAAGCAACATCTCAAGACATTAGTCGGGAAGTTAAAGCTTAATTTTTACTGTTCTAATTACATTGGTAACCAGTTTATAATAGCAATAAGGCACCTCAGGGGTGCCACGGCTAAGGGCTGTATTGTCCATATACCACACCGCCTCAGGCCTAATTGCTTAATTATACCATTCGATTGTTTGATTGTGGGGTGCTTCCTTGCTATAGTAGTATGTCATTTAGCATTTTGCTTACCAAATAGCCTAGCCCCTAATGCAGATGTCTCTGTTTATGGGTAATCAAGAGGGCCAGGCTTTTACTCTGGGACATAAATCTAGGGATGCCGTCTCTCTCACCCCTCCCTATTCATTTCATATTGTGTATTAGGCCAATAATACACCAGACAAAAATTAAAACTCCCTAAATGATATTGGTGCTGGTGGTTGGGTGGCACTGATGAAATGATATTTAGTTTTTACCCTCTACGCTTTATGACAACGGGTTGTGCAAACAGACTCTCTCTTACACGCCTTTCAGCAAACAGATGACTGTGGTATATTAAGGGTACAATCTGCAATATTTACTGCAGTTCAATTGCCCACTACCCAATTACCCACTACCCAATTACCCACTACCCATTGATTCTTGAAGTGGTCAGGGCTGCCATATGAGTTCAGGGTTGTCCCTTTGCACTCATCTTTTCCCCGTTGCGTCCGTCTGTCTGTCTGTCTGTCTGCCCTTTGGTGGCATCCTGTCTGGTAAGGATGTGCATCGTTCCCTTTCAAAGTGAATCGATACGTATCTAGATACATCGGCTCTGATACAGGAATTCTATGTTTTGGTTTGAAACAATTTGTTGCGATTGGGATTGATGAGAGAACTATACGATACACCAACATTTTCCATTCTCAATTCACATCTGCTGCTGATGGAGTCCATAAGCTGAGCCTCTCTGAGCTGTGTGTGTGTGTGTGTGTGTGTGTGTGTGTGTGTGTGTGTGTGTGTGTGTGTGTGTGTGTGTGTGTGTGTGTGTGTGTGTGTGTGTGTGTGTGTGTGTGTGTGTGTGTGTGTGTGTGTGTGTGTGTGTGTGTGTGTGTGTAAATGTGTCTGTCTGAACCATAAGGGAGACTATGTAGCGGATCAGATTAGGGGGTAATGTGTGTGTAAAGATGATCTGAGGGGGTAATGTGTGTCTATGGTGTATGGTATGTAGGCCTCTGATCTATAAGGGAGACTAGGCGTCTACCACCCCACTATCAGATTAGGGGGGTAATGTGTGTGTAAATGATGTATGTCTATGGTGTATAGTATGTAGGCCTCTGATCTGAACCATAAGGGAGACTAGGCGTCTACCACCCCACTATCAGATTAGGGGGGTAATGTGTGTGTAAATGATGTATGTCTATGGTGTATAGTATGTAGGCCTCTGATCTGAACCATAAGGGAGACTAGGCGTCTACCACCCCACTATCAGATTAGGGGGGGTAATGTGTGTGTAAATGATGTATGTCTATGGTGTATAGTATGTAGGCCTCTGATCTGAACCATAAGGGAGACTAGGCGTCTACCACCCCACTATCAGATTAGGGGGTAATGGGGTAATGTGTATGTCTGGTGTAGTATGTAGGCCTCTGATCTGATGTATGTCTATGGTGTATAGTATGTAGGCCTCTGATCTGAACCATAAGGGAGACTGTCTACCACCCCACTATCAGATTAGGGGGAATGTGTGTGTGTGTAAGTGATGTATGTCTATGGTGTATAGTATAGGCCTCTGATCTGGGAGACTAGGCGTCTACCACCCCACTATCAGATTAGGGGGGGTAATGTGTGTGTGTGTGTAAGTGATGTATGTCTATGGTGTATAGTATGTAGGCCTCTGATCTGAACCATAAGGGAGACTAGGCGTCTACCACCCCACTATCAGATTAGGGGGGGAATGTGTTTTTTGTACCGTCACTGTGTTTGAGCCAGTAATGTCAAATCTCCAAATCCAATGGTTTTCACCGCTTGGACGTTTTGAAGTGAGCTTCTTTTCTCCTTCTGCAGATAAGAGTTGTGTCTCCGGTAACTTGCTTCTATTCTGGTCAAACAGAACTTTCAACAGTGCATAGATAACAATAACCGAGCAAATTCCACAGGTTGTCACGCAACTAATAAAGCCTAGTGTTTGCGCAAGATCAGCTGCCTACCTGGCGCTGGTCAGCACTCCAAGCTGGGCACAGTGAGCAGTTTGACAAGGCTTGGTCGTTCTGCATGAAACATAACTTGTAGGTCAATGACTGTCAACACAGTAACAGGCTCAGTTTGACACTGAAGGAGAGGACGCATCAGTTGTCACAAGATATGAGAGGTATTTTCAGAAGGTAAAAACTAATATGAGCAGAACATTGTAGAGAACCGGCGATTCGTTACGTTTGAATACATTTTCTGACCGATGAATGCTACATTTGAATCGGTTCTGAATCGGCTACAGTCTTATCTTAATCATTTGAATCAGTCTTATCTTAATCATTTGAATGGGGAACGGTGTGTATCGATGACTTGTTACATCCCTACTGCCTGGTGTTTGTTTTGGCTGGCCCACAGTCTGATGAGAATGGCCATGGCTCATTACCAGGGGACTTTGGAATGGTGTGGGACAGAATGACGGCTGCTTCTGTTGTCACTCAAAACATTTCTTTGTGTCTGCATTTCTTTGTGTCTGCTCGTGTTATATATTGGATAGCAGGCATGTGATGTTCTGAACAATGCTGATGAAGCTTCTAATATAAAACTGTGCCATGGCATTGTTGAATACTCGTTTCTGATTGGCTTGAAGGGCATTCTAGAGTGTGTATTATTCCCCTATAACACACAGTATATCAGCATGGTAGTATGTAATGGCTTTAGTTCATTCTTACATGTTCTGTGTTTGAGCTGCTTTTAAAAGCAAGCTAGGACTGGTGGTTTGGTTAGTGTAATTACCAAGTCTTATTTGTTTTTGTTACCAAGGCAACTACTGTAGCTATCTAGTTAACTAAGCTACTTCAGTGGAGGTTAAACACATTTCTACATACAAATACAAATGAACACATTTGTCGCTGCAAATGTGTTAAATTATAGCCATGGTATAAAAGAGGTAGTCAACTCTGGGTTCTGTGCGTCCTCTGGTCAGTTTCACTCCGTGGACGGTCAGATTCACTCCGCGGACGGTCAGTTTCACTCCGCGGACGGTCAGTTGCACTCCGCGGACGGTCAGTTTCACTCCGCGGACGGTCAGTTTCACTCCGCGGACGGTCAGTTTCACTCCGTGGACGGTCAGTTTCACTCCGTGGACGGTCAGATTCACTCCGTGGACGTTCAGTTGCACTCCGCGGACGGTCAGTTTCACTCCGCGGACGGTCAGTTTCACTCCGCGGACGGTCAGATTCACTCCGCGGACGGTCAGTTTCACTCCGCGGACGGTCAGTTTCACTCCGCGGACGGTCAGTTTCACTCCGCGGACGGTCAGTTTCAATCCGTGGACATTCAGTTTCACTCCGCGGACGGTCAGTTTCACTCCGCGGACGGTCAGTTTCACTCCGCGGACGGTCAGTTTCACTCCGCGGACGGTCAGATTCACTCCGCGGACGGTCAGTTTCACTCCGCGGACGGTCAGTTGCACTCCGCGGACGGTCAGTTTCACTCCGCGGACGGTCAGTTTCACTCCGCGGACGGTCAGATTCACTCCGCGGACGGTCAGATTCACTCCGCGGACGGTCAGATTCACTCCGCGGACGGTCAGATTCACTCCGTGGACATTCAGTTGCACTCCGCGGACGGTCAGTTTCACTCCGCGGACGGTCAGTTTCACTCCGCGGACGGTCAGTTTCACTCCGCGGACGGTCAGTTTCACTCCGCGGACGGTCAGTCCGTTTCACTCCGCGGACGGTCAGTTTGCACTCCGCGGACGGTCAGTTTCACTCCGCGGACGGTCAGTTTCACTCCGCGGACGGTCAGTTTCACTCCGCGGACGGTCAGTTTCACTCCGCGGACGGTCAGTTTCACTCCGCGGACGGTCAGTTTCACTCCGCGGACGGTCAGTTTCACTCCGCGGACGGTCAGATTCACTCCGCGGACGGTCAGTTTCACTCCGCGGACGGTCAGTTTCACTCCGACGGACGGTCAGTTTCACTCCGCGGACATTCAGTTTCACTCCGTGGACGGTCAGATTCACTCCGCGGACGTTCAGTTGCACTCCGCGGACGGTCAGTTTCACTCCGCGGACGGTCAGTTTCACTCCGCGGACGGTCAGATTCACTCCGCGGACGGTCAGTTGCACTCCGCGGACGGTCAGTTTCACTCCGCGGACGGTCAGTTTCACTCCGCGGACGGTCAGTTTCACTCCGCGGACGGTCAGATTCACTCCGCGGACGGTCAGATTCACTCCGCGGACGGTCAGATTCACTCCGTGGACATTCAGTTGCACTCCGCGGAAGGTCAGTTTCACTCCGCGGACGGTCAGTTTCACTCCGCGGACGGTCAGTTTCACTCCGCGGACGGGTTTCACTCCGCGGTTTCACTCCGCGGACGGTCAGTTTCACTCCGCGGAAGGTCAGTTTCACTCCGCGGACGGTCCGTTTCACTCCGCGGACGGTCAGATTCACTCCGCGGACGGTCAGTTTCACTCCGCGGACGGTCAGTTTCACTCCGCGGACGGTCAGTTTCACTCCGCGGACGGTCCGTTTCACTCCGCGGACGGTCCGTTTCACTCCGCGGACGGTCCGTTTCACTCCGTGGACGGTCCGTTTCTCTCCGCCGGCGCGTAATGGAACACACTTTCCACGTCGTTCATTATTTTCCATTGGATGCATTGCCCCTCATTGATTATCCCTTATGTGTTGCATTCAATTGAACATAAGTTCAGAAGAACCTCATGTCTTCTCTCAGTGGAATATTCAGGATGACTTTAGGGAAGCACAATAAGACAATGAGACACAATACCAAAGTCATGACATTTCATTTAAGTCATTTGACAGCTGTTTTTGTCTTTTGGCCCAGGCTTTAGTACTCTCACGTGCTCAGGCCTACATCCTTCATGGCGTGTGAGAGCATAGTTTGCCCCAATTCTCCTCTGACCATAGCAACAACAATACCCACCCTCCCTGTTGTCAGGTCTTGCAGCCAGCCCCAAACTGGCCCTAGTTGGGCTTCATCCCAAATTGCAACATATTCCCTATATAGGGCACTACCCTATCGGCTCTGGTCAAAAGCAGTGCACTAAATAGGGAATAGCATGCGATTTGGGACCTATTTGTTCCTAGTCAACCAACTTGATGCCTTGTAAGCTTTTCTTGGCTCAGAAAAGCAGCTTAAGGGACTTGATCTTTGGTCTGGTGAGCACAGCAGAGTCAGAGTGGAGCACAGCAGAGTCAGAGTGGAGCACAGCAGAGTCAGAGTGGAGCACAGCAGAGTCAGAGTGGAGCACAGCAGAGTCAGAGTGGAGCACAGCAGAGTCAGCGTGGAGCACAGCAGAGTCAGGGTGGAGCACAGCAGAATCAGGGTGGAGCACAGCAGAATCAGGGTGGAGCACAGCAGAGTCAGGGTGGAGCACAGCAGAGTCAGGGTGGAGCACAGCAGAGTCAGGGTGGAGCACAGCAGAGTCAGAGTGGAGCACAGCAGAGTCAGGGTGGAGCACAGCAGAATCAGGGTGGAGCACAGCAGAGCCAGGGTGGAGCACAGCAGAGCCAGCGTGGAGCACAGCAGAGCCAGGGTGGAGCACAGCAGAGTCACGGTGGAGCACAGCAGAGCCAGGGTGGAGCACAGCAGAGTCAGAGTGGAGCACAGCAGAGTCAGGGTGGAGCACAGCAGAGTCAGAGTGGAGCACAGCAGAGTCAGGGTGGAGCACAGCAGAGTCAGGGTGGAGCACAGCAGAGTCAGGGTGGAGCACAGCAGAGTCAGGGTGGAGCACAGCAGAGTCAGGGTGGAGCACAGCAGAGTCAGGGTGGAGCACAGCAGAGTCAGGGTGGAGCACAGCAGAATCAGGGTGGAGCACAGCAGAGCCAGGGTGGAGCACAGCAGAGCCAGCGTGGAGCACAGCAGAGTCAGGGTGGAGCACAGCAGAGTCAGGGTGGAGCACAGCAGAGTCAGGGTGGAGCACAGCAGAGTCAGAGTGGAGCACAGCAGAGTCAGAGTGGAGCACAGCAGAGTCAGAGTGGAGCACAGCAGAGTCAGGGTGGAGCACAGCAGAGTCAGAGTGGAGCACGTGCTGGGGGCTGGAGCACTTTCCCCTCTGGTCAGCCAGAGCCGCTATGCTAGGCGAGGCTATGCTAACCGCTAACTTCCGTGTTTGGTAAAATAGTTCAATAGTAATTTCTAAGCGTTAGCATTAGCAAAGCTAGCAAAGTTATATTCTGTTATAGGAGTTAGTTAGCAGTTAGCATAGTGTAGCATTAGCTGATCTGGCTGTGAGAGTGTGCAGGGTGAATAGAGACAGAGAACACCTGTCTTACGAAGGACCTGACTCTGAATGACACATATTTAGCCAATCGCGAGCACTTATCCACTCACATACACAAACCTAGATGTACTGTGTACACACAGTCCTACATCAGCTCATTACACACACACACACTCTGTGGAGGAGACACAGGAGAATCTCTAGGTCATCCTCATTACGCACGTCTTTCTGACTGCCCTACATTCTCCCTCTGCTGAGTCGCTCTGTAAGAGCACGCTGGTTTAGTGAACACACACACACACACACCCTCCAGCTGGATTAGGTGCCGGACACTCGTCCTTTCTTACCTGACCTTTGACTCCGGATATCTTTTCACCTCCTTGTTGTGCCCTTACACAGGGGATGTTTGTGTTTATACAGGATATTTGCATTAGCACGTACAGCATTCCAAGATGTGCAGGATACGGGAGGGCCAGTTTGTTTCGGGATTACACACTGATGTTTGTTTAGAAGGATAGAAATAGAAACGTGTGTTGATTTGTTTTTGGAATGACAAATTGATACTGACAGTGCTTTCAATCAAATCTCTCCCTCTTTCGCCTTTTACCACAACTAATACCTTATGTGGTGGCATTTTAACAAGCACCCCGTAACGATCGTGGGTCACGCTTCTTGACAATCCAAACCCACATCCCAAGGGGCTGTTTAGTTGGAGTGTTCCAGGACGGAATGCACTAATGTTCCATCCTCTCCGCTACTGCTGCTGCTGCTAGTCTAGATGTGTGTCCCAACTGGCACCCTATTACCTATGGGCCTTGGTCAAAAGTAGTGCACTGCATAGGGAATCGGGTGCTATTTGGGATGCACCTGAGAGAAGCGTGTCAGTCGGTTAGCATTCCAGCTAACCAAATCATCCAACGTTAAAGGAAGAACTAGAAGCCTGTTGGAAATGAACCACCTCAATAAATCTGTCTGGGGTCTATATTTAGACAGCTAGAGGGGAAACTGCTCCGTTTCCACCAATCATAGATTTTTAAGGATTGTTTGCCCACCAATCAAAATGCGGTATCTTCTGACGCCATCATATCCTTCCTGGTTGGTTTGCGTGGGCGGCGGAGTGTCATTGTTTACAGTTAGTGGTCCGGAACAGGGACAGAGCTTATAGGGTCCTGGGTTAGTGAACTAGTGTATCTAGACTCTGTTACAAGGCAGGGTTAAGTGGATATGCTTTTAGGCTTTGTGGCGGGGGTGGAGAGACAGCTGTGTGTGTGTACAGTATTAGCATAAACCAGAGCAGCGTGAGATGAGAGAGGATAGCAGGGATAGCAGAAGGACAGTTGTGCCCCAGAAGCCAACATCTGGTTGGTTGGATGTCAGAGGGATCTCCCTTGGTTTTATCTGTTTCAGCCCAAAGCGGTGTTTTAGGACAGTAAAGCCTTCTGGGTATTGGAGTTTAATCTAAAGCTCCTCTGACCTCAGATCACTATAGAAGGGGGGATGGAGGCATGGGAAGATAGGGAGGCATGGGACGAGAAGGAGGGATGGATGGGGGGTGATAGAGAAGAGAAAGAGATGAATGGATGGAAGAAGGGGAAGCAGGGAACGATGGGTCACCGTGGAGATAGAGATTGAGGGGGGAATGCCACACTTCTTGTTTTGAGTAGTAGAGGGTTTGTGGACGCCAGAATCACATGGGTCTGCACTCTCTCTCTCTCCTCATCTCTCCACCCCTCCATCCCTCTCTCCAGTGGACCAGATTAAAAGCTACAGAGCAGAGTGATATTAGGCACGTGTGTTAGTGATGGGCTTCAGCTCCAGCCCCTTAGTCCCAGTCTCACTGGGGCCCTGCCTGCTATACCTTCCTGGACACTGCACAGCTGGCCTGCAGAACCCCCTCCTCTACCTCTAGTCATCCCCCACTCTGACCATTTCTAACTCTCTCTCTCTCTCAATGCAAAAGGCCAAAGCAAGTGACATAGACAATAAATCAGTATGTCTCTCTTTCACATGCCTACTTTTCTCTCTTTCTTCAAGCTCTCTCTTTCTCTTTCACTCACTTGGTTTTTAGTTTTTACTGTACACCAGCTCTCTATCCTTACATTCCATCCTCTCTCTTCTCTCGTGATGTTTCCTTCTCATCCCTCCCTCTCCGTGTTGCTCTGTTGCCATGCGTCATTGCAGATTCCTCTCTGTGGTTTGCCATGGGTTCAGTGAGCAGGCGTGACGTGAGGTGGAACAGACTACGGTGTATATCTGCCCGACAATTATCATACAATTGGATTTATTTACCAACCAACCCTCTGCTGTGCGAGTGAGTGATGTGGTGCGGGGTTCCCGGATATTCCAGGTGTCCCGTGTTGATTCATCCCAGTGGTTTTGAACGCAGTTCCACTGTGGCTCCAGACTAAACAACCCAGTGGTTGTCGGGACGGATCCGCAGGATGTGCTGCTCTCGACCAGCCAATCAAATCTCAAAGGAATGAAGAAGTCTAAAAAGGGAATGATTGATAGCCAGAAGAGAGAGAGAGAGACACACACACACACACACACTGAATACCACCATACCCACACACTCAAAGTGATAAAATCCCACCTCCACAGAATAGCTATATTCCCAATGTTTCTCTGTCATTCCGACATGGAATTTGGGTCACCATCCGACTTAATTCCAAGAGGGAATTCCGACTCCCGAGACTTACTAATCAGCCTCTCAGATCCCCAGTGAGTGCAGTAGGCTGTTACACACTTCTACAGTGAACACATTCCACATTCCTTTCATTCTTCAGTGCTGTTTGTTGCATATATAACAATTGCCTGTCAGTGAAGAACTCAAGAGGACGATTGTCCTCACAGGACGTCCCCGACTCAGAAGACAGCGAAGGAGGGATCTCTCTCTTTCTCTCATTTACTATGTACCAGTCTAAGAGTCCCAGATAGTTTCTTTCTGTCACTAGTCAGCTAGACAGGCTTCATGTCCTTGTGTTTGTTGTCTTTTGTCCTATTGGCTTAATGAGGGTTTTCACTATACAAGGATGTTGTCTATGTTATCTGGACCGTGAAGAGCTGGAGCACTCTGTCTTTAGTAGCCCAGCTAACGACGCAACGTTCCATACATTTCTGTAGGCTTCAGATGCTAGTTTCTGGGCAGATTACACAGAGACGGACGAGTTAGATCTTTAATGACGGTCTCTCCCCCTTCCCTCTCTCTCTCTTTTCCCCTCTCTGTTTGTCCCCATCTCTCCCTCCCCCACTACTTATTGTATGCCCCCCCTCTCTCTCCCTACATCCATCCCTCTCTCCCATCTGTCTATGTTTTATAATAGATAACAGTAAAGTGTCCTCCAGTCCTTTAGTGTAAAGAAGCCATTGGCAGGACAGGCCTATATTCTGAGAGAGTAGTGTGTGTGTGTGTGTGTGTGTGTGTGTGTGTGTGTGTGTGTGTGTGTGTGTGTGTGTGTGTGTGTGTGTGTGTGTGTGTGTGTGTGTGTGTGTGTGTGCGTGTGCGTGCGTGTGCGTGTCCACCGCTGGCCAGGAATATCAATGTATTTCTTTATTTACATTCACGTCTTAGCAGTTGCTCGGATTTACATCCAATTTGCTTTGAGGGGGGACAGTGACACTTCCTATTGTCCTATGGGAAGGTGGCTCTGTGTCGATCAGCTGTATGGTCTGTCATTGGCATAGAATAAGTAGCCTTTTACTAAGGAATCAAATAGGGAATCGCAAAGTAATGAATTGAATCAAATAGATCATAACATGTTTATTTTGCTCTTTGATGATCATGGCAGTATGGTTCTTTAGGACATTCAGTTCCATTTAGAAAACCATGTGTTTGCTACAAATAAAACATTTTATAAACTGGGTGGTTCGAGCACTGAATGCTGATTGGCTGACAGCTGTGGTATATCAGACCGTATACCACAGGTTTGACAAAACATGTATTTTTACTGCTCTAATTACGTTGGTAACCAGTTTATAATAGCAATAAGGCACCTCTGGGTTTGTGGTATATGGCCAGTATACCACAGCTAAGGGCTGTGTCCGTGTTGCATCATGGATAAGGACAGCCCTTAGCCGTGGTATATTGGCCATATAACACACCTCATTGCTTATTAGCATTGCTTTAATATAGCATTGGAAAAGGTCAACCTAGTACAGAACCTCGAAGTGACATTGACTGACTCTTCCTGGTGTGGTCGTCCTATGGGAAGGCGGTGATATGTTGAGATGAAGGTGCTTTTGGGAGTTAACCATGTGGGGGCTTCAAAACAAAGACTAAGTGGGAGTTAACCATGTGGGGGCTTCAAAACAAAGACTAAGTGGGAGTTACTTAAATGTAAATGTAAATGTAGTTAACCATGTGGGGGCTTCAAAACAAAGACTAAGTGGGAGTTAACCATGTTGGGGCTTCAAAACAAAGACTAAGTGGGAGTTAACCATGTGTGGGCTTCAAAACAAAGACTAGGTGGGAGTTAACCATGTGGGGGCTTCAAAACAAAGACTAAGTGGGAGTTAACCATGTGGGGGCTTCAAAACAAAGACTAAGTGGGAGTTAACCATGTGGGGGTTAACCATGTGGGGGCTTCAAAACAAAGACTAAGTGGGAGTTAACCATGTGTGGGCTTCAAAACAAAGACTAAGTGGGAGTTAACCATGTGGGGGCTTCAAAACAAAGACTAAGTGGGAGTTAACCATGTGTTTTAAGCATGGAGAACAAACCGTCCATTAGGCTACGTGACCTGTTGAGTCAGTTAGTTGGTCAGGTGCTGCTGGCACAACATGTGACCTGCACCATAGCAGTCACCACGTGACAGACAGCACAGTGAGCAGTCGGCCTAAATGAAAGAGAAAGAGAACAACAAACACACACTGAACCACACAGGGCATCCTTACCAGAAAAACAACATCGCCATTGTGTTGGTAGCGTAGCTAGCAGACAAAAGTGATTCAACATTGGAGCCTGTGTTCGTGTGTGTGTGTGTTTGTGACTATGATACAGTAAGCTATCTTAGTTGTGTGTTTTTATAACACGGGTGGGTGTGCACGTGACAGAGAGCAGGGTTCATGTACTCACACGGCTGCATGTATGTAATATATATGTAACATGTATGAGTATGAGTGACTGCTACATGCATATTGCATTTCACCATCTGCAAAATGTACAGGGGGGGGGGGGGGTGGATCAACGCTCTGCGTGTTTGGCCCATATATTCATTCCAGATTATTCCATATGATCTACAGGGGCGTATAGCGATTTCCCAAGAGTACACAGCTAAGCCAACATGCCCCGTTTGATATTTTTTGTGCTTAAATTATAGATTTAACCTACACTTGAGTGTACAAAACATTAGGAACACTTGCTCTTTCCATGACAGACTGACCAGGTGAATCCAGGTGAAAACTATGATCCCTTATTGATGCCACTTATTAAATCCACTTCAATCAGTGTAGATGAAGGGGAGGAGAGACGTTAAAGAAAGACTGTTAAGCCTTGAGACATGGATTGTTTTTATTTATTTACTTTTCTGCTCTTTTACACTCCAGTATCTCTACCTGCACATGACCATCTGATCATTTATCACTCCAGTGTTAATCTGCTAAATTGTAATTATTCACTCCTATGGCCTATATATACCTACCTCCTCATGCCTTTTGCACACAATGTATATAGACTCTTTTTTTCTCTACTGTGTTATTGTCTTGTTTATTGTTTACTCCATGTGTAACTCTGTGTTGTTGTCTGTTCACACTGCTATGCTTTATCTTGGCCAGGTCGCAGTTGTAAATGAGAACTTGTTCTCAACCAGCCTACCTGGTTAAATAAAGGTGGAATAAATCAATCAAAGTGTGTGTGTGTGTCATTCAGAGGGCGAATGGGCAAGACAAAATATTGAAGTGTCTTTGAACGGGGTACTGTATGGTAGCAGGTGCCAGGCGCACCGGTTTGAGTGTGTCAACTGCAACGCTGCTGGGTTTTTCACACTCAACCGTTTCCTGTGTATCAAGAATGGTCCTCCACCCACGGAACATCCAGCCAACCTGACACATGGAACGCTTTCCACACCTTGCAGAGTCCATGCTTCAACCAATTCTGAGGGTTCTGAGGGCAAAACGGGGGGTGCAACTCCATATCACGAAGGTGATCCTTATGTTTTGTACACTCAGTGTATATATTCTTTTAAATGTCCGCTTCATTGAAATCTTACAGAACATCTGTGTGTGTTTGGTGTGTATAGCTCTCAATTTTACTGCTCAGTAAAATACATCAAATAGTTCCAATCTATTTGGATTTAGGCTGTGGCTTTGGGGCCTCAGATAAGGCTGGAAAGAAAGAAGTGGTGGATTGTATTATCCTTCCTATCCCTGGAAAGAGACATGGTGATATTGGTCAGCGTCATGCTAACAAGAGAACATGTTCATAATGATTGTGTCTGCATCCCAAATGGCACCCTATTCCCTACGTTGTGCACTTCTTTTGATCAGGGACATTAGGGTTCTGGACAAAAGTTGTGCACTATGTAGGGAATAGGGTGCCATTTAGGGCGTAGTTCATAATGATCATGATGTCTCCATTTCCTGACTGCCTTGTCGGCTTGGAGATTTACTACCGCGCTCCACCAAGGATCTGGAATAGTATAATATCCTGGGATGCGTGCCAAATGGTGCCCTGTTCACTACATAGTGCACAACTTTTGACCAGAACCTGGTCAAAAGTAGTGCACCGTGTAGGGAATAGGGTGCCATTTGGGATGCCTACAGCCTATGTGAAGGTCCTGTAATTAGTTTAATATCTATGTGAAGGCTCATTTGTCAGCACGCTACATACATAACTAGGTCATATGGGAGGTGGGGTTGAGGGTGTGGGGCAGAGTAGCAATGTGATCTGTGTTGATTAATCAGGAATGAGTGTTTTAATGTCATTACCCTCTATTCATAGGCATACATCATTGAAATTGACCTACCGCCAAACCAATATTTTTTTTTACAACTTTTCCTGATGTTCTATACCGTCCTGATCACATCCTTCAAATGTATGTTGTTCTGTCTGTAGCCAGGGTCTGAACGGTCCCTTTAAGAACATATGTAATGTATATCAGACATCTTGGATGGTCCGTGACGTCAAGTCATTCATTATTTAAGACTTGTCCAAAAGTTCCAGGAAATGTAGGCCAGCTATAGTGTAAAGCTCCTTTATCTCTCTGCCTCATGTGTGTTCCACGAAATACTGTCACAACTAGCATGACTTGATGTCCTCAGCCAGATCAGTGTTTTACTCATGGAAAAAAATACATTTCTAAAATAAACTATTTTCTTTTTAGGTTTGGGGTTATTAGACTACACCTTGGCTCTAGGTTTTCCCTGTGTTTGTTTCTCAAACAAACCCACCTTTAATTAGCCTTATCTGCAAAACATTACAGAAGCTACTATTTAAGTTACTCTGTTAAACTGGGAGACAGCATCCTGTGTTAATGTGATGCTGCAAGCCACAGACCATAATGAAACAGTCTACACAAAGACCACTCACATCTACCCTCTAACCTCACAAAGACCTCTCACTACCTCTACTACACCAGTTACCTCACAACCATAATGAAACAGTCTACACAAAGACCACTCACATCTAACCTCACAAAGACCTCTCACTACCTCTACTACACCAGTTACCTCACAACCATAATGTAACAGTCTACACAAAGACCACTCACTACCTCTAAAACAGAAGTTACCTCACAACCATAATGTAACAGTCTGTATAAAGACCTCTCACTACCTCTAAAACAGCAGTTACCTCACAACCATAATGTAACAGTCTACACAAAGACCTCTCACAACATCTAAAACACCAGTTACCTCACAACCATAATGTAAACAGTCACTACCTCTAAAAAGACCTCACAACCATAATGTAACAGTCTACCTCTAAAACACCAGTTACCTCACAACCATAATGTAACAGTCTGTATAAAGACCACTCACTACCTCTAAAACAGCAGTTACCTCACAACCATAATGTAACAGTCTGTATAAAGACCACTCACTACCTCTACTACAGCAGTTACCTCACAACCATAATGTAACAGTCTACACAAAGACCTCTCACTACCTCTAAAACACCAGTTACCTCACAACCATAATGTAAGTCTACACAAAGACCACTTACTACCTCTAAAACAGCAGTTACCTCACAACCATAATGTAACAGTCTGTATAAAGACCACTCACTACCTCTACTACAGCAGTTACCTCACAACCATAATGTAACAGTCTACACAAAGACCTCTCACTACCTCTAAAACACCAGTTACCTCACAACCATAATGTAACAGTCTGTATAAAGACCTCTCACTACCTCTAAAACAGCAGTTACCTCACAACCATAATGTAACAGTCTGTATAAAGACCTCTCACTACCTCTAAAACAGCAGTTACCTCACAACCATAATGTAACAGTCTGTATAAAGACCTCTCACTACCTCTACTACAGCAGTTACCTCACAACCATAATGTAACAGTCTGTATAAAGACCTCTCACTACCTCTACTACACCAGTTACCTCACAACCATAATGTAAGTCTACACAAAGACCTTACTACCTCTAAAACACCAGTTACCTCACAACCATAATGTAACAGTCTGTATAAAGACACTACCTCACTACAGCAGTCCACTACAGCCTCTGTCAACCTCTACTACAGCAGTTACCTCACAACCATAAGTGTAATAAAGACCTCTCACTACAGCCTCTGTAGAGCTGCAGGAGGTAACGGTGGAACAGAGCAGTGTTAAAAACACCAACCACAATAAAGGCTTGCTGCCTGTCTTTGTGCACAGCTGAGCTTCCTTTCAACGTCTTTTCAACCTCTCTTCAAACCATTTTTCAACATCTCGTCGGGGCAGTTTTTTATTTCCTTTCAAACTCTCTTGATGATCACCAACCTCACAACCATAATGTAAAGTGTAAATGAAAGAGAGAGAGAGAAGAGAGAACCTGTGGAGGTGATGAACAGAGAGAGAGAGAGAGAGAGAGAGAAGAGAGGAGAGAGAGAGAGAGAGAGAGAGAGAGAGAGAGAGAGAGAGAGAGAGAGAGAGAGAGAGAGAGAGAGAGAGAGAGAGAGAGAGAGAGAGAGAGAGAGAGAGAGAGAGAGAGAGAGAGAGAGAGAGAGAGAGAGAGAGAGAGAGAGAGAGAGAGAGAAGGAGTGCGTAGGCCAAGAGCCGTGAGCAGTGCTTGGGGCGATTCTGCCGGGTTACGAAGGAGGGTTTTGAAGTGCGGATGGCCTTTTTCTCTGAAGGGTTTGCCCTTGTGTTGGAGGCAGGCTTGCGCGTAGGAAAGAGAGGAAGATTGATGGATAGAATGGAGGGAAAGAGAGAGGTGGAGGTTAGAGAGCACGGAAGACCATCTCTCCACACAATTTGTTTGTTTGTACCATCATCATGCAATCAGCGTCACAAACTACAACATTACGCCTCCATTTACCTTTGTTGTCAATCAAAATCCTAGCTTTGATTTCCTGTGTGTGAGTTCTGAGGACTTCGCGGTAGCATCAGCATGCTAGCAGCACGCATTATGTAATCTGCATGATGCAGATGGGAGCCCCATACACGTAAAGCTAACGCTAGGTAATGCTATTCATGGGATGACCCGGAGAACAGGGCTCTTTGGCAGGCTAACGTTAGCACACGTTCTAGGCTATCAATAGCTAAAGCAACAAGGCTCATTGGCGGGCTAACGCTAGCGAGCGCTAGGCTATTCATAAGGAGTGGCGCTAATGCCATCCAACCCCCTGCAGTGCTAAATTAGCTTAGCAGGTTATCTATACCCAGCACACTACTAACACTGAGGTTAGCGTCCTGGCATGATCCTTCCGGTAGCTAACTCTGGTGTGTGTGGTGTTGCAGTGTCCTACCACTGCAAATTAAACCCAATGCCATTTATGTAACGAGATAGGCCTAGCAGGGTTGGGGTTAATTCCATTGCATTCAGGAAGTAAACCGAAATTCTAATTCCAATTTTTCCTCTGCATTTCAGTTTACTTACCAGTTTGACTGAATTGAACCCAACCTTGAGACCAAGTCCCCGTTACGAGGTCTATATTCCCTGTTTGCTATTTTGTCCTCAGGAGGCCCCAAAAGACATTACAGTGCAGAATGCCTGTGTTTAGTCCCACTCGGGTATTTAAGCCCACAAACGACTCATTCATTTTTTTGTCACCTATTAGGGCATAAGCCCAGGTCTTTGACCCGACCTATAAACAACTTCCCAGCATGCTTTAGGGATTACCACCATTAACTCTTAAACCTAACTGGTAAATAACCACACTTTAGAGGTTTAGGAACATTTCACCCTTGGTGGACATTGTGTATGGACAGTGACAGAATTATAGGGACATACTTCTCTATCTCGTTCTCACTCTCTCTATTTCGCTCTGTTTGTCTCCCCTTTTCCCCCACCGCCTCTGTTGATCTCTGTTTCTACCTGTCAATCTCTCTCTCTACATCTCTATTTTCTCTCTCCCTCTCTTTCTCCTTCTGTCTCTCGTGCCCCTTCTTCCTCCTCTCTCTATCTCTCTGTCCCCCCATCTCTCTCTGGAGGAGGGGAGAGAAGAGGGAGAAGAGGGGAAGGAGAGAGATATTAACCTTAGTCACATTGACCTTGCGTGTGTAGAAATCAAGGCTGAGAAATGTTCTTTGAGAAGTCATCACATGGGTGCGGAGGTGTCTGTGGTTAGCTGCTGTGACTCACTATCAGAATAGGCCTACGCATTCAAACTCTATCCGGCCAAGTTCTGTGCGTGAAAGAACAGGAGGCCGTGACTATATAGACCTACAGTGATTGTGGTTAACTAGCCTACTCATGAAGAGGTTAACCTTCACTTGAGACAGATAGACAGATAGGTCTGTGAACGGTGCCTGCCGTCTTCCCCCCCTCTCCCTCCCTCCCTCCAGTAAGGGAGGGTTATCTAGGGTCAGCTGCTGAGACTGCAGTAGAGTGCATGGTTGTCTTTATCAGTGAGAGGTGAAGTGGAGAGGGGCGGGGAGGGGAGGGGGGAGTAGGGGCCTGTAGAACTACTGTCTGGAGGAGCTCCATTCACCTCACACGCTGTAGCCTGACAGGCATGTCTAGACTTGTCTAGGATACCCCTCCCTTCTTTTCTTTCTCTCTGTGTGTGAGAGAGCATGTGTGTTCAGCCAGCTCAGCTTTACTGACGTGCTACAGCCATATTCCAGGTCAAATAGTGTGATAACCCAGAGGTCTCCAAACCTGTCTGTAATCTGCTGTTAGCGCTATACAAGCGGCACTCTCCTAGCCACGCCAGCCTCACCCTCATGTGGGTGCTAGCAAGCATGCTAAGTAGTGCTACGTATCAACAGCCATTGTCAGCCAATCCAGTAGAGGTTGGAAGCTGTGGTGAGCTTCGATTGGTCACTAACGTCACGCGACATCCCAGAGGATTTGAATAAGGTTCAGCTTTCCCAAACATAAGTCTGTTCGGCTCCCTGGCTTTCCTTTCGTTTGAAGTGAATGGCTTCCGATGTGTAACCTCAGAGTAAAGCCTGGGGCACCGCCGTGCGATGCAGCTCCCGAGTGTAACCTCAGAGTAAAGCCTGGGACACCGCCGTGCGATGCCGCTCCCGAGTGTAACCTCAGAGTAAAGCCTGGGGCACCGCCGTGCGATGCCGCTCCCGAGTGTAACCTCAGAGTAAAGCCTGGGGCACCGCCGTGCGATGCCGCTCCCGAGTGTAACCTCAGAGTAAAGCCTGGGGCACCGCCGTGCGATGCCGCTCCCGAGTGTAACCTCAGAGTAAAGCCTGGGGCACCGCCGTGCGATGCCGCTCCAGAGTGCACCGCTCCCGATGTAACCCGAGGCTCCCGAGTGTAAAGCCGGGGCACACCCACACACACGCTAGAGATCAGAGATGAATCTGATCGTAGTCCATCTCTGTGTAGGCCTGCTGGGTGAGAGGAGATGGTCACACACTACGTGCTGCACTAGGATAACTGAGATAAAGACTGAATGTGGGCTGGCCTGCCCTCTGAATGGGGCTGTTTACTGTCAGAGACAGACAGATATTTATCATATATAGAGACGTGTGTTTTTGTACGTGTGTGTGCTCATGTGTGTATGTGTGTGTGTGTGTGTGTGTGTGTGTGTGTGTGTGTGTGTGTGTGTGTGTGTGTGTGTGTGTGTGTGTGTGTGTGTGTGTGTGTGTGTGTGTGTGTGTGTGTGTGTGTGTGTGTGCACACGTTTATTATTTAGGTGTTATAAGCAGTGCTGCCCTCCCATCCTGTCCCCACACAACCCAGAGGCATAACGTTCACGTTCTTCACATAGTTGAACACAGACAGACAGAGACATATACACACACACACACACACACACACACACACACACACACACACACACACACACACACACACACACACACACACACACACACACACACACACACACACACACACACACACACACACACACACACACACACACACACACACACACACACACACACACACACACACACACAGAGGAGAGTCGTTTCTGAGTAGTTGCTGGTCTCTTTAGGTTGTAATCTAGCCTCCGGGCCGAGACACTTTGAATGTCCTAGTCTGAGCAGCCTAACGCCCTAGATTAGCTAAAATACCTCTTCACTACAGCCTAATGCTCTAAGTTAGCTAAAATACCTCTTCAATACAGCCTAATGCTCTAAGTTAGCTAAAATACCTCTTAAATACAGCCTAATGCTCTACGTTAGCTAAAATAACCCTTCACTACAGCCTAATGCTCTAGGTTAGCTAAAATACCTCTTCACTACAGCCTAATGCTCTAGGTTAGCTAAAATACCTCTTCACTGCAGCCTAATGCTCTAGGTTAGCTAAAATACCTCTTCACTGCAGCCTAATGCTCTAGGTTAGCTAAAATATCTCTTCACTGCAGCCTAATGCTCTAGGTTAGCTAAAATACCTCTTCACTGCAGCCTAATGCTCTAGGTTAGCTAAAATACCTCTTCACTACAGCCTAATGCTCTAGGTTAGCTAAAATACCTCTTCACTGCAGCCTAATGCTCTAGGTTAGCTAAAATAACCCTTCACTACAGCCTAATGCCCTAGGTTAGCTAAAATAACCCTTCACTGCAGCCTAATGCCCTAGGTTAGCTAAAATATCTCTTCACAGCAGCCTAAAGGACAGGTTATTTTGTTACACCCTCAATGATCTCTCTGTACCTCTCTACTCAGCCATTACCTAGGTATACTGTCCTACCTTCCGTAATGTAGTCTAGCTAGCTATGATTATAATGAGTCAGAGAGGGAGAACTGCAGTGGGATGGGGTGCAGGAAATGCCATTACACCTCTCTGTGTCATTTGAGATTGTGCGTGTTGTGGTGTAATTCGGGCTCAGACAATTTCATTTACATTTTATTAGTCAGGTCATGTGGTCAGTCACGGAGGGGGGAAGTAAAACTGAGTAGGGTGCAGGAAACACCATTACACCTCTCTCTCTCTCTCTTTCTCTCTCTCTCTGTCTCTGTCTGTCTGTCTCTCTCTTTCTCTCTCTTTCTCTCTCTCTCTCTCTCTCTCTCTCTCTCTCTCTCTCTCTCTGTGTCTGTCTGTCTGTCTCTCTCTCTTTCTTTCTCTTTCTCTCTCTCTGTCTCTCTCTGTCTCTGTCTCTCTCTGTCTCTGTCTGTCTCTCTCTGTCTCTGTCTGTCTCTCTCTCTGTCTCTCTCTCTCTCTCTGTCTCTGTCTGTCTCTCTGTCTCTGTCTGTCTGTCTCTCTCTCAGTATCATCTGGACCTATGTGTTGTCTTGTTAGCTACTGTATCTGGCTCCTGAATCATTCAATATTATGTTTCAACCCCCCCTCTCTCTCTCCGTGTGTGTTCCTCTCTTCCAGGAGAGCCCACCTACGTCTGTGTTTGGAGAGGTTGAAGGCCCTCATCCCTCTGGGAAAAGACTGTAACCGCCACACTACCCTGGGGCTGCTCAACAAAGCCAAATCACATATTAAGGTAACTATACCGCACGGACACACACGTACTTATGACCTGTTCATGTCTAAAAAACACACATACACACTTATGACCTGTTCAATTGTAAAACACACACATACACACTTATGACCTGTTCAATTGTAAACACACACACACTTGTGACCTGTTCAATTGTAAAACAAACACACACACACTTATGACCTGTTCAATTGTAAAACAAACACACACACACTTATGACCTGTTCAATTGTAAAACAAACACATACACACTTATGACCTGTTCAATTGTAAAACAAACACACACACACTTATGACCTGTTCAATTGTAAAACAAACACACACATACTTATGACCTGTTCAATTGTAAAACAAACACACACATACTTATGACCTGTTCAATTGTAAAACAAACACACACATACTTATGACCTGTTCAATTGTAAAACAAACACACACATACTTATGACCTGTTCAATTGTAAAACAAACACACACATACTTATGACCTGTTCAATTGTAAAACACATACATACTTATGACCTGTTCAATTGTAAAACAAACACACACATACTTATGACCTGTTCAATTGTAAAACACACACATACTTATGACCTGTTCAATTGTAAAACAAACACACACATACTTATGACCTGTTCAATTGTAAAACACATACATACTTATGACCTGTTCAATTGTAAAACAAACACATACACACATACTTATGACCTGTTCAATTGTAAAACACATACATACTTATGACCTGTTCAATTGTAAAACACATACATACTTATGACCTGTTCAATTGTAAAACAAACACATACACACTTGTGACCTGTTCAATTGTAAAACACACACACACACACTTGTGACCTGTTCAAGTCTAAAACACACACACTTATGACTTGTCCAAGTCTAAAACACACACACGTATGACTTGTCCAAGTCTAAAACACACACACTTATGACTTGTCCAAGTCTAAAACACACACACTTATGACTTGTCCAAGTCTAAAACACACACACGTATGACCTGTTGAAGTCTAAAACACACACACGTATGACTTGTCCAAGTCTAAAACACACACACTTATGACTTGTCCAAGTCTAAAACACACACACTTATGACTTGTCCAAGTCTAAAACACACACACGTATGACCTGTTGAAGTCTAAAACACACACACGTATGACTTGTCCAAGTCTAAAACACACACACGTATGACCTGTTGAAGTCTAAAACACACACACTTATGACTTGTCCAAGTCTAAAACACACACACGTATGACCTGTTGAAGTCTAAAACACACACACGTATGACCTGTTGAAGTCTAAAACACACACACGTGTGACCTGTTGAAGTCTAAAACACACACACGTATGACCTGTTGAAGTCTAAAACACACACACGTATGACCTGTTGAAGTCTAAAACACACACACGTATGACCTGTTGAAGTCTAAAACACACACACGTATGACCTGTTGAAGTCTAAAACACACACACGTATGACCTGTTGAAGTCTAAAACACACACACGTATGACTTGTCCAAGTCTAAAACACACACACGTATGACTTGTCCAAGTCTAAAACACACACACGTGTGACCTGTTCAAGTCTAAAACAGCTCTCCAAATGCTTTAAATATGTATGACAAATATTTGACATTTTCCATTGATTTATTTGAGTTATGAAGCTTTACTATTTAAACTCCAACAACATATTTGAGTAGTAACCAATGTTCCCTCTGAGCCGAGTTTCCCCATTATCGACGTTTCCCTTCACTGTGGGAATTGTGATCGTATCAGAGCAGTCATGCGTACGATACAGGCACATGTCACGATCGTCGAAATAACATTCGGACCAATGCGCAGCGTGATATGGGTTCCACATCTTTTTATTCGCGAAACGCACAAAACTATTTTTTTAAAGCAAACGGTGAAGCTATGAAGTGCTCACAGGCAACTACACATAAACAAGATCCCACAAAACACAGTGGGGAAATGGCTGCCTAAATATGATCCCCAATCAGAGACAATGATAAGCAGCTGCCTCTGATTGGGAACCATACCAGGCCAACATAGAAATAAAACAACCTAGATTACCCACCCTAGTCACACCCCGCCCTAACCAAAATAGAGAATAAAAAGTCTCACTGTCATGTTTGTCATTTATTATCATGTCTTGTCCCTGTGCTCCCCATGCTATTCGTTTCCCTCTGCTGGTCTTATTTGGTTCTTTCCCTCCTATCCCTCTCTCTCCCCCTCCCTCTCTCACTCTCTCGCTCTCTCTTCTCTCTATCGTTCCGTTCCTGCTCCCAGCTGTTCCTATTCCCCTAATCATCATTTAGTCTTCCCACACCTGTTCCCGATCCTTTCCCCTGATTAGATTCCCTATTTATTCCTTTGTAATCCGTTCCTGTTCCGTCGGTTCCTTATATTGTATATTCCATGCTGTGATTGCGTTTCGCCCTGTCCTGTCGTGTTTTTTGCCGTGATTGTGTATCACCCTGTTCTGTCGTGTTTTGTGCCTTCATCAGACGCTGCGTGTGAGCAGGTGTCTCAGTCGACTGCGGCCTGCGCCTACCCGGAGCGACCTGCAGTCTGTGGCCGCTTCTCCAGTTGTTTTCCCCTCTACAATTCTAGAGGATGTCAGTTATTCCGTTTTGAACATTATTAAACTCTGCTTCTGTTAAGTCGCTTTTGGGTCCTCTTTTACCAGCATGACAGAAGGAACCGACCAAGGAATGGACCCAGCGACTTCAGACGCTCGTTACACTGCCGTCGAGATCCAAGGAGCCATGCTCGGCAGACACGAGCAGGAATTGTCTGCTGCTCGCCATGCCGTGGAGAACCTGGCCGCTCAGGTTTCCGACCTCTCTGGACAGTTCCAGAGTCTACGTCTCGTGCCACCTGTTACTCCCTGGCCTGCCGAGCCTCCAGAACCCAGGGTTAATAACCCACCTTGCTACTCCGGGCAGCCCACTGAGTGCCGCTCCTTTCTCACGCAGTGTGAGATTGTGTTCTCTCTCCAACCCAACACATACTCTAGAGAGAGAGCTCGGGTTGCTTACGTCATTTCACTCCTTACTGGCCGGGCTCGAGAATGGGGCACAGCTATCTGGGAGGCAAGGGCTGATTGCTCTATCAAATTCCAGAACTTTAAAGAGGAGATGATTCGGGTTTTTGACCGTTCAGTTTTTGGTGGGGAGGCTTCTAGGGCCCTGGCTTCCTTATGCCAAGGTGAACGGTCCATAACGGATTATTCCATTGAGTTTCGCACTCTTGCTGCCTCTAGTGAGTGGAACGAGCCGGCGCTGCTCGCTCGTTTTCTGGAGGGACTCCACGCAGTGGTTAAGGATGAGATTCTCTCCCGGGAGGTTCCTTCAGATGTGGACTCTTTGATTGCTCTCGCCATCCGCATAGAACGACGGGTAGATCTTCGTCACCGGGCTCGTGGAAGAGAGCTCGCATCAACGGTGTTTCCCTGCTCCGCATCGCAACCATCTCCCTCCTCTGGCTTTGAGACTGAGCCCATGCAGCTGGGAGGGATTCGCATCTCGAATAAGGAGAGGGAACGGAGGATCACCAACCGCCTGTGCCTCTATTGCGGAGTTGCTGGACATTTTGTTAATTCATGTCCAGTAAGAGGCCAGAGCCCATCAGTAAGCGGAGGGCTACTGGTGAGCGCTACTACTCAGTCCTCTTCATCTAGATCTTGTACTACTATGTCGGTCCATCTACGCTGGACCGGTTCGGGTGCTACATGCAGTGCCTTGATTGACTCTGGGGCTGAGGGTTGTTTCATGGACGAAGCATGGGTTCGGAAACATAACATTCCTTTCAGACCGTTAGACAAGCCTACGCCCATGTTTGCCTTAGATGGTAGTCATCTTCCCAGTATCAAATTTGAGACACTACCTTTAACTCTCACAGTATCTGGTAACCACAGTGAGACTATTTCTTTTTTGATTTTCCGTTCACCGTTTACACCTGTTGTTTTGGGTCATCCCTGGCTAGTATGTCATAATCCTTCTATTAATTGGTCTAGTAATTCTATCCTATCCTGGAACGTTTCTTGTCATGTGAAGTGTTTAATGTCTGCCATCCCTCCCGTTTCTTCTCTCCCTACTTCTCAGGAGGAACCTGGCGATTTGACAGGAGTGCCGGAGGAATATCATGATCTGCGCACGGTCTTCAGTCGGTCCCGAGCCAACTCCCTTCCTCCTCACCGGTCGTATGATTGTAGTATTGATCTCCTTCCAGGGACCACGCCTCCTCGAGGTAGACTATACTCTCTGTCGGCTCCCGAACGTAAGGCTCTCGAGGATTATTTGTCTGTGTCTCTTGACGCCGGTACCATAGTGCCTTCTTCTTCTCCGGCCGGGGCGGGGTTCTTTTTTGTTAAGAAGAAGGACGGTACTCTGCGCCCTGCGTGGATTATCGAGGGCTGAATGACATAACGGTTAAGAATCGTTATCCGCTTCCCCTTATGTCATCAGCCTTCGAGATTCTGCAGGGAGCCAGGTGCTTTACTAAGTTGGACCTTCGTAACGCTTACCATCTCGTGCGCATCAGAGAGGGGGACGAGTGGAAAACGGCGTTTAACACTCCGTTAGGGCATTTTGAGTACCGGGTTCTGCCGTTCGGTCTCGCCAATGCGCCAGCTGTTTTTCAGGCATTAGTTAATGATGTTCTGAGAGACATGCTGAACATTTTTGTTTTTGTCTATCTTGACGATATCCTGATTTTTTCTCCGTCACTCGAGATTCATGTTCAGCACATTCGACGTGTTCTACAGCGCCTTTAGAGAATTGTCTCTACGTAAAGGCTGAGAAGTGCTCTTTTCATGTCTCCTCCGTTACTTTTCTCGGTTCCGTTATTTCCGCTGAAGGCATTCAGATGGATTCCGCTAAGGTCCAAGCTGTCAGTGATTGGCCCGTTCCAAGGTCACGTGTCGAGTTGCAGCGCTTTTTAGGTTTCGCTAATTTCTATCGGCGTTTCATTCGTAATTTCGGTCAAGTTGCTGCCCCTCTCACAGCTCTTACTTCTGTCAAGACGTGTTTTAAGTGGTCCGGTTCCGCCCAGGGAGCTTTTGATCTTCTAAAAGAACGTTTTACGTCCGCTCCTATCCTCGTTACTCCTGACGTCACTAGACAATTCATTGTCGAGGTTGACGCTTCAGAGGTAGGCGTGGGAGCCATTCTATCCCAGCGCTTCCAGTCTGACGATAAGGTTCATCCTTGCGCTTATTTTTCTCATCGCCTGTCGCCATCTGAGCGCAACTATGATGTGGGTAACCGTGAACTGCTCGCCATCCGCTTAGCCCTAGGCGAATGGCGACAGTGGTTGGAGGGGGCGACCGTTCCTTTTGTCGTTTGGACAGACCATAAGAACCTTGAGTACATCCGTTCTGCCAAACGACTTAATGCCCGTCAAGCTCGTTGGGCGTTGTTTTTCGCTCGTTTCGAGTTTGTGATTTCTTACCGTCCGGGTAGCAAGAACACCAAGCCTGATGCCTTATCCCGTCTGTTTAGTTCTTCTGTGGCTTCTACTGATCTCGAGGGGATTCTTCCTTATGGGCGTGTTGTCGGGTTGACAGTCTGGGGAATTGAAAGACAGGTTAAGCAAGCACTCACGCACACTGCGTCGCCGCGCGCTTGTCCTAGTAACCTCCTTTTCGTTCCTGTTTCCACTCGTCTGGCTGTTCTTCAGTGGGCTCACTCTGCCAAGTTAGCTGGTCATCCCGGTGTTCGAGGCACTCTTGCGTCTATTCGCCAGCGCTTTTGGTGGCCGACTCAGGAGCGTGACACGCGCCGTTTCGTGGCTGCGTGTTCAGACTGCGCGCAGAAGAAGTCTGGTAATTTTTTTCTGCTTCTGCTCCTGGTCTTGCTGGGTCTCAGTCTGTTCCCTGCCATCGCATCTCTCCTGTTCTTGTCCCTGCCCTTGCTGTGTCTCAGTCTGTCCCTAGTTCTCATTTTTTTTTTTTTAGAGTAGTACCCTAGTTTCCCTTTTTATCGTTTTTCGTTACGGTCCTGAGGAGAGGAGTTGGGTTCTTTCTCGGGACGTGCTGGACCGTTTGATCTATGATTTCCTCCGTTGCTGCCAGTGTTCCTCCTCGAGAGCGCCAGGAGGCGCTCGGTGAGTGGGGGGGTACTGTCATGTTTGTCATTTATTATCATGTCTTGTCCCTGTGCTCCCCATGCTATTCGTTTCCCTCTGCTGGTCTTATTTGGTTCTTTCCCTCCTATCCCTCTCTCTCCCCCTCCCTCTCTCACTCTCTCGCTCTCTCTTCTCTCTATCGTTCCGTTCCTGCTCCCAGCTGTTCCTATTCCCCTAATCATCATTTAGTCTTCCCACACCTGTTCCCGATCCTTTCCCCTGATTAGATTCCCTATTTATTCCTTTGTAATCCGTTCCTGTTCCGTCGGTTCCTTATATTGTATATTCCATGCTGTGATTGCGTTTCGCCCTGTCCTGTCGTGTTTTTTGCCGTGATTGTGTATCACCCTGTTCTGTCGTGTTTTGTGCCTTCATCAGACGCTGCGTGTGAGCAGGTGTCTCAGTCGACTGCGGCCTGCGCCTACCCGGAGCGACCTGCAGTCTGTGGCCGCTTCTCCAGTTGTTTTCCCCTCTACAATTCTAGAGGATGTCAGTTATTCCGTTTTGAACATTATTAAACTCTGCTTCTGTTAAGTCGCTTTTGGGTCCTCTTTTACCAGCATGACACTCTCTATGGTCAGGGCGTGACAGCACGACTCTACACAGTCCAGGACTCTACACAGTCCGGTGCGCCATAACCAATCAGAGCTTCAATAGGCCTATATGCAAATAGACCATTTTCAAATATGGTTTTGTGCCATTCACTTTGAACTGGACTGTTTTACAGCATGAGCGGCTGCGATCGTTATGCGCTTGTTTTGAAATCAAAGCCAGAGCTGCATGTAGCCACGTGTGAACATTTGTTCCCATTCTTTGCTAGTTAGTGAGTTGTTAGCCCAGTTCTAGATCATTTGTAGTCAGCAACGTGGCAGTGATTGCTTCCTACAAGAGAACAAAACGTGTACATTTCTTGGCATGTTTGAACACGAGTCGGGTAAAGAGCTTTTTTATGGCAGTTTTTTTATTTTCAGACGGTCTTGAATAAGCTAAGTAGCCAATAGGCAGAGGGTAGCATCCTTTGTCTGATTCCGGTATGGAAATAATAATTCATTTTATTTTGGAAAGTGGTTTCTTGCATCAAACAACAAATTGTTCAGGATAAACAGGTTCATGTCAAGCCCTGCATGTGTTTTTCAAACCTCTCATGGAATGTAGGCCAACATTGAACACCACACATTGTCTGCTACTGTAGGCTGAATGATAGAACAGCCATTTCCATGTTTAAATGTAATGTGATACATATTCTCCCTATTAGTTTATGTTAGGCCACTCTGGTAGTCCTCATTATGATCAAATAGCCACCGATGTCTACCTGGTCACTGTTAAAACTGTAACTTAAAGCGGGTACAGCCTCAGTGTTCACAGTAAACACGCGCTGGAAGTTGCGCTCAGCCGACCTGAAATTCTCTCACTGCCGGAAAAAATGAGAGGGAACATTGGGCTCTTAATGAAAAACATGTTGTTTGTTCTGAATCTATGGCCCGTGCAGCTTCCCCACTACTGACAGCCACCTGAATGAGGTTAACATGGGAATGAAGATCAATAACATTGACCCTGACAATGACACAGAAACATGGAATGAAGGGTCGCATTGTTGTTGCATGTCTCTCGTTCGCTCTTTCTCTCTTCCCCCTCTCTCTCTCTCTCTCTCTCTTTCACTTTCACCCCTCTCTCTCTCTCTCTCTCTCTCTCTCTCTCTCTCCTTCACTCTCACCCCTCTCTCTCTCTCTCTTTGTCTCATCTCTCTACCCCTCTCTCTCTCTCTCTCTCTCTCTTTGTCTCTCTTTGTCTCATCTCTCTACCCCTCTCTCTCTCTCTCTCTCTCTCTCTTTGTCTCTCTTTGTCTCATCTCTCTCTCTCTCTCTCTCTCTCTCTCTCTCTCTCTCTCTCTCTCTCTCTCTCTCATCTCTCTCTCTCTCTCAGTGCTGTAACTGTCAGCTCTAGTCTTTATCAAGTATTGACGTGACTCTGTGTAACAGCAGTAGTAAACAAACGCATCGTAAACAAAACACTGATACAAGATAAACAACGCCAAGTCCGGAAAGACAGAACGTTACTTCTGTGGTGGACTGTTGGGTGATTTCCCTTCCAAAGGTTAGAGTCCGGATACAGGATACTAAAGTCTGACATTGGAGTTGTAGCGTTTGGAGAATTGATTGGCGGTTTCATTGACTCCTCTATCTCTCATCCTCTCTCTTCATGCCAATTTTTAGTCTACTTCCCTATCGGTATCTCTCCCTTCATCCCCCTCTCCCACTGTCACTATCCCTCTGAGAATATCTTCTCTCTCAACCTTACCCGCTAAAATATATACATTCAAATCTATTCATAACCACACTCTCTCGTCTCTTTCTTCTCTCCTCTCCCTCCTATAGAAACTTGAACACACCTGGTAAAATATCCTTTTAAATAGATAAAGGAACACACAAAGGATAGCAACTCGTCATCTCTCTGAGGGTGTGGTGGAGGAGGCAGGTGCTCTTTGGAAACAGGTATACAAATCCAATTTGTTCAAGATAACTAAACACATGCTCTCTCTCTCCTCTCTCTCTCTCTTCTCTTTCTCTCCCTTCTCTCCTCTTTCTCTCCCTTCTCTCCTCTTTCTCTCTCTTCTCTCCTCTTTCTCTCCCTTCTCTCCTCTCTCTCCCCCTTCTCTTCTCTCTCTCTCCCTTCTCTCCTCTCTCTCACTTCTCTCCTGTTTCTCTCCCTTCTCTCCTCTTTCTCTCCCTTCTCTCCTCTCTCCCCCTTCTCTCCTCTCTCTTCCTTCTCTCTCTCCCTCCTCTCCTCTTTCTCTCCCTTCTCTCCTCTTTCTCTCCCTTCTCTCCTCCCTCTCTCCCTTCTCTCCTCTTTCTCTCCCTTCTCTCTCTCTCCCTTCTCTCCTCTTTCTCTCCCTTCTCTCCTCTCTCTCTCCCTTCTCTCCTCTTTCTCTCCCTTCTCTCCTCTTTCTCTCCCTTCACTCCTCTTTCTCTCTTTCTTCTCTCCTCTCTCTCTCTCCCTTCTCTCCTATCTCTCTCCCTTCTCTCCTCTCTCTCTCCCTTCTCTCCTCTCTCTCTCCCTTCTCTCCTCTCTCTCCATTCTCTCCTCTCTCTCTCCCTTCTCTCTCTCTCTCTCTCCCTTCTCTCCTCTCTCTCTCTCTCTCTCTCCCTTCTATCCTCTCTCTTCTCTCTCTCTCCCTTTTCCTCTCTCTCCTCTCTCTCTCTCTCTCTCTCTCTCTCTCTCTCCCTTCTCTCCTCTCTCTCTCTTCTCTCCTCTTTTCTCTCCCTCTTCTAGAAACTTGAAGAGGCGGACCGTAAGAGCCGTAACCAGCTGGACAGTCTGGAGAGGGAGCAGAGGCACCTCCAGCGCCAGTTGGACCTGCTGCAGGGGGGCACCGGGGCCGGGGTAGGAGGCACTGGGCCGGGGGAGGGAGAGAGGATACGCATGGACAGCGTGGGCTCAACCCTCTGCTCCTCCGAGCACTCGGACTCGGACCAAGGTGAGTGGCCGTGACCGCCGAAAGGGATCTTTGTCAGATTCCAGTCTTTTTTTCATTGTATCACACACATAAGCACATCAGTTAAAGAGATGTGGACTTTGCACACTTGTACCCTATTCTTAGGATAACCAGAAAGCTTGATTCTGTGTGGAAACAAACCAAACTTCTCCGTTTAGTAGTGTTCCTGTTTAGTTCCAAGGAGCTCTTGTTTCAAGTGTGTTATTCCAACGTTCTTCTCTTACTCTCTCTCTCTCTCTCTCTCTCTCTCTCTCTCTCTCTCTCTCTCTCTCTCTCTCTCTCTCTCTCTCTCTCTCTCTCTCTCTCTCTCTCTCTCTCTCTCTCTCTCTCCCTCCCCTTCTCCCACCTCCCTCGCCCTCTACAGAGGAGATTGAGGTGGACGTGGAGTCTACAGAGTTCTCGGAGCACGGAGAACTGGACTCGGTTTCTACGGCCTCCACCAGCGATCTAGACGACCACAGCAGCCTTCAGAGTCTAGCCAGCGACGAGGGCTACTCCAGCTGCAGCATCCTCAAACTCTCCTCAGCCTTCTCCGGATCCTCCTCATAGGAGATGGCTGTTGGGTGTAGACTCCTCCCCCCCGGCTCCAATCTGCAACCTCGGGGGGCTAAATCAACATCCAAAGACCAACCACCTGAACCTGTCCAGCGACGAAGGTTACGAGGGCAGACGTTAATCCAGCGTCTCGTCAAACTCAGCGCCTTCTCTGACCGGCCGATTAGAGTTGTCTCCAGCCCCAGTTCCAACCTACAAACACCTTGGCCTCCCCTCCATCCACCACCCCTGTTGTGTGTCGTCATGTCACCCATCTACATGTATCATCGCCGAATACACCATCGCCATGGCATCCCTCAAGTGGCGCCCTGACATCCTTCTAACTTCCTGTCTGTAACCCCTCGCCATCGCACCATCCGTCGCTCTGCTCCAACTCGCTGCTGAACCTCAAACCCCAGTCTGAGAACAACCCTCCCCCCTCGGAACCCCTCAACCCCCCTCCGTCCCAAGCAGAAGGTCCAACCCCCCGTATCGTCCCGATAACGGGTACATGAAGAACAGAGATCGATCCAAACACAGAACCAACCTTTATTTTGAGAATCTGAATAAGAGCAATGGTTTGAGATTAGATTTGGACTTGGTTGGCTTTATGAATGATTGAAACTGAAGATGAAAAAGGATGTATTTTTATATGCTGGGATCAGCATTATCTTGGTTTTATTGCAGACATAATCGAAGGGAATAAGACCCCCTTTTTTAAATCAAACAATTGATTAAGTTATTTTAGAATCAAACAACAAAAAAACAACCCCATATTTTAGCATCAGAAATGCACTTACATTTCTAATATATATATTAGAATATTGTCTGATGAGTTTTCTGAGTTTTAAAACCTTGTTTGGTTCTGTGTGTTTGAGTGTTTGCTCTGGTCTTGTGTCTGAAGTCAATGTTCTGCTGGACTTAAAAACCCATTTGGGAACAAGTGGTAATTTGGACACAGACTCTGTGGAATGTCAAGAAGTCTACTTGCCATATCAACACATTTTGGCCCTTGAACGACGCTCCTTTTTATTTGACATTTCTTGTCTTTGTGGGTTTTTTGACCACTGTGCAACCACAGCACTGCATCCAACAGACACGTGAAATGGTGCTACCTGAAACAGCAGCAACAAACCCATCCACAACGCAGCTCAAACGCTTGTACAACCAACGATCCTTGTCTGTGTCATACAGGACGTTTCCATCCCAACGAATGGAGGAGAAACAAAAACATGCATCATATGCATTCCCATGGAACGTGGGCGGTGCTCGGTGTGGAAATCAATCTTCAAATGTGTTTTTACAACAACGCAGCTACCACAACAAGCGATCCTGCACCTGCCTACCTTATAGCTGTCTATAGAAACAAATCGGCACAATTTAAAAAGAAGGAATAGCAAGGAACTTTGGACTATAGAGACAACATCCATCCTTTCTCTATCCAGCAGTAACAAGCAATAACCGTTTCTGGTATTTTTGGTTATTTTTGTTTATTTTAAATTTCGACCATTTGACCTCCTGTTTTTCCCCCCTCTCTTTTCCAAGGCAACAGACCTGTAGCCGTCCAAAAAAAGCTCATTCAACTTGCGTAGTTTTTTGTACATAATTAGATAGCTTACAAATAGCTTAATAAATGAACGATGAAAAAAGGAGTGTAAAAAAAATAAGTTAGAAAACTTGTGTATAGAAAAAAACCTATTGCCTCTGTTGCTGTTTTTGACCTTGTGTTTTTGTGCATTTTATATGATATTTTTGAAAAGATTTATTCTACTTCTCTCAGAGTTTGACTGGCAAGCGGTCAGTCAGTCGTCCACGTGGCATGAATTGGACAGTAATTGCTTTGTTCATTTTGCTGGTTGAAACGTTCAAAGGTTACCATTCTGTAGCTGTCCCCCATCAACCCCAAGAGAAGTTCCACTTCATAGTACTTAACTTAAAGTTCAAGACACAACAACAAGAGAACAACAACTATATGGCTGTAATACAAAATGGCCGCCACCCCAGGACATCTTCTGTTCATAAATACAGAGTTTGTGTGGCACTCTTATTTATTCAAATTTGTTTGTTTCTTACTTTTATTTTGAAAACTCCTATATGGCATTCCACTGGTGGTATCTCGTGAGCTGTGGTGGAACTCGAGTCTGAAGTGACAGCACCAAGGTGTATGATGATGTCATTGACTGTGTGTGTACATCCTTAGCCCTTGTTACTGAAGAGAGCCCAACTTGCACTTTGAAAAGTCTGCTTTTCATCTGGTATTCACATATCTCTTCATATGAAAGAACAATCCCACCCTGACCCTTGAGTTTTTGAAGTTTATATATTTATTAGCCTATTTCTCCATCACTCACAGAACCAACAGATTGGGAAAAAAAATGAAAAACGTTAACTTATTTGGTTTCTGTCTTATCTTATTACTCTTCCTATTTTTTTAATGATTTTATCCCTTATTTTAAGATTTAATGTTTAAAAGTGAAACAATTGTTGTTTCCCAAATGGCACCCTATTCCCTACATTGTGCACTACGTTTGACCAGACTCTGTCAAAAGTAGAACACTAAGTAGGGAATAGGGTGCCATTTGGGAAACAGACCATGGTGAATCGTAGTGAAGTCAGTCAGGATACCAGGCTAATGTTGTTTTGTTAGACGGACACTTGAAACGTAATCAGCCCCCAAGCTGCTCCCAGTACTGAGCCTTGCCTCTCATGCATCCACGGTCGAGTTCCAAACTGACCCCAGGCTGTATGGTCATCTTCTCCTTCTCTGATAGGCTGGGTGGAGTTTTTGTCCTAACAGTTTACACCTATCCAATAATCCTAGAATTTGCTAGGAGGGGATGGGGGTGTAGGGTCAAGGGGTTGATTTTGGACTCAGCCTACAATAGCCAAGTCTAATGGGCAAATACTGAGCCAGCTACTATACAAAATGGGGGCTAACTAACTAACTCCACACTCTAGTAGGAAGACAAGTAGTAGTCTTTACTAGATTATGTTTTCGTCAACAAAATGTGTCTTACATTTACAAAAAGCCTCAGATTAATATTATTGAGAACAAAAACCTATGGTTTCAACGAAGGACATCATTGAAGGTGTAAAGTTAAGAGTGTAATCTTGAGGGATTTCATGATCTCCTCAAATTTGGATGGTTCACTGACGATGGTGCTTTCTCGATAGAAACAAATAAGCCAAACGACCTCAGAACACCAACAGTGTCCTCTTCTCTTTCACAGGGGCCAGATTACTTCACTCTCCTTCATTTACACTTTTATCTTCTAGCGCTTTTTCTTTGTCGTTTTTTGAACCTGCACTATGAGAAAAAAGGGCCCATATTTAATGAAAAACTGTGTTTTTCCCCAATACCCTCTCTCTTTTGTGTGTGTTGTCTGGTGTCCTTAGTGCGGCCATATAAGTGATACCTGCTTTTGCCTGTGTATGGCTAGCAGTATGTTGTTATATCCAGATTTGGGGGTCTATTCTAACTCAGTTCCAATCTGTTCAGTTCAAGATGGGAATTTCTTACCTGGTATCCAAACTGAATTCACATTCCATTTTGCGGATGGAATTTAGATGGAATTGACCTCCACCCTGAATAATGTCACTCCAGTGTACTAGGTATTGGTCTTATAGACAATGACTCGGAGGGGGGGAACGAATAGCCTGGGACCCAGATCTGTTTGTGCTGTCTTTCCAACTCCTGTGGTCATTCTGGTCAAGAAGGCACAAACAGATCTGGGAACCAGGTTAAGGCAGAATGAATGGGTAAAAGTAGATACAACTATTCCCACCTCCAAACAGGACAGACCTAGCCTGGGTTAAACTAGGCTGAATGCTGTGATACGAGGTAGCGTAGCATTCAGTCTGGTTTAACCAGGCTATAGGAGAGACTATACTCCCCTTGTTGTTCAGATGAACTCTGTGACCATCAATCCTTTGAACATGCTCTCTGATGATGATGATTCTCGCTGTGTAAGTTTGAAAATGCAATACTTACAATAAAACACCAAGATTTTCAAACCGGAACTTGTTGACTTTGTCTACTACCTATCTATGTTGTTATTTTCAAGGTTGTTTTTAATCCATTCTCTGTTCATTTTGAGGAAGTCAGACACTTCTTGTCGTTTGGGTTCCTGTCAGTCAGCGATACACTGAGTGTACGAAACATTATGAACACCTGCTCTTTCTATGTCATAGACTGACCAGGTGAAAGCTATGATCCCTTATTGATGTCAAATCCACTTCAATCAGTGTAGATGAAGGGAAGGAGACAAGTTAGAGACACATGTTTAAGCCTTGAGACAATTGAGACATGGATTGTGTGTGTGTGCCATCCAGAGGGTGAACGGGCAAGACAAAAGATTTAAGTGCCTTTGAATGTCAAGAACAGTAACACTGCTGAGTTTTTCACGCTCAACATTTTCCTGTGTGTGTCAAGAATGGTCCACCACCCAAAGGACAACTAACTAGCCAACTTGACACAACCGTGGGAAGCATTGGAGTCAACATGGTCCAGCATCCCTGTGGAAAGCATTCGACACCTTGTAGAGTTCATGCCCCGACGAATTGAGGCTGCTCTGAGGGCAAAAGTGGGTGCAAATCAATATTAGGAAGGTGTTCTTAATGTTTTGTACACTCAGTGTATCTTAAAGGGTGAACTGGGTAAACAAGCCCCTTGTAGGTTACAGTATCTTAGTTTATATATTGTATGTACATATCATATGCAGACTTTTGCCAGGCACTGTAAAGATCTGATAAACCTCTGCAGAAATGCACAGACTTTGCATGACTGGAACGAGCCCAAGTACGTGTCTCAAAGTTAACTAGATACATTGTAGATACACTATATAGCTATATATATATATATATATATATATATATGTTTGGGTCACTTAGAAATGTCCTTGTTTTTGAACGAAAAGCCCTTTTTTTGTCTATTAAAATAACATCAAATTGATCAGAAATACAGTGTAGACATTATTAATGTTGTAAATGACTATTGTAGCTGGAAATGGCAGATTTTTTCAATGGAATATCTCCATAGGCGTACAGAGGCCCATTATCAGCAACCATCACTCTTGTGTTCCAATGGCACGTTGTGTTAGCTAATCCAAGATGATACTTTTAAAAGTCTAATTGATCATTAGAAAACCCCTTTGCAATTATGTTAGCGCAGCTGAAAACTGTTGTTCTGATTAAAGAAGCAATAAAACTGTCCTTTAGACTAGTTGAGTATCTGGAGCATCAGCATTTGTAGGTTCGATTACAGGCTCAAAATGGCCAGAAACAAATAACTTTTTTCTGAAACTCGTCAGTGTATTCTTGTTCTGAGAAATGAAGGCTATTCCATGCAAGAAATTGCCAAGAAACTGAAGATCTCATACAAACCTGTGTACTACTCCCTTCACAGAACAGTGTAAACGGGCTCTAACCAGAATAGAAAGAGGAGTGGGAGGCCCCGGTGCACAACTGAGCAAGAAGACAAGTACATTAGAGTGTCTAGTTTTAGAAACAGACGCCTCACAAGTCCTCAACTGGCAGCTTCATTAAATAGTACCCGCAAAACACCAGTCTCAACGTCAACAGTGAAGAGGCGACTCCGGGAGGCTGGCCTTCTAGGAGGAGTTGCAAAGAAAAAGCCATATCTCAGACTGTCCAATAAAAATAAAAGATTAAGATGGGCAAAAGAACACAGACACTGGACAGAGGAAGATTGGAATAAAGTGTTATGGACAGACTAATCTAAGGTTGAGGTGTTTGGATCACAAAGAAGAACATTCGTGAGACACAGAAAAAATTAAAAGATGCTGAAGGAGTGCTTGACGCCATCTGTCAAGCATGGTGGAGGCAATGTGATGGTCTGGGGAAGCTTTGGTGGTGGTAAAGTGGGATATTTGTACAGGGTAAAAGAAGGAAGGCTATCACTCCATTTTGCAACGCCATGTCATACATACCCTGTGAGCAGGGTGCTTAATTGGAGCCAATTTCCTCCTACAAAAGGACAATGACCCAAAGCACAGCATCAAACTATGCAAGAACTATTTAGGGAAGAAGCAGTCAGCTGGTATCCTGTCTATAATGGAGTGACCAGCACAGTCACCGGATCTCAACCCTATTGAGCTGTTGTGGGAGCAGCTTGACCGTATGGTACGTAAGAAGTGCCCATCAAGCCAATCCAATTTGTGGGAGGTGCTTCAGGAAGCATGAGGTGAAATCTCTTCAGATTTTCTCAGCAAATTGACAACTAGAATGCCAAAGGTCTGCAAGGCTGCAAATGTAGGATTCTTTGACGATAGCAAAGTTTAAGGACACAATTATTATTTCAATTCAAATTATTTATAACCTTGTCGAAGTCTTAACTATATTTATATTTGCAACTCATTTCATGTATGTTTTCATGGAAAACAAGGACATTTCTAAGTGACCAAACTTTTGAACAGTAGTGTATATTTAAAAGTATGTGGGCACCCCTTCAAATTAGTGGATTCGGCTATTTCAGCCACACCCGTTGCTAATAGGTGTATAAAATTGAGCACACAGTCATGCAGTCTCCATAGACAAACATTGGCAGTAGAATGGCCTTACTGAAGAGCTCATTGACTTTCAACGTGGCACCGTCATATGATGCCACCTTTCCAACAAGTCATTTTGGCAAATTTCTGCCCTGCTAGTGCTGCCCTGGTCTACTGTAAGTGCTGTTATTGTGGAAAGTGGAAACATCTAGGCACAGCACTGGCTCAGTCACGAAGTGGTAGGCCACACAAGCTCACAGAACAGGACCACCAAGTGCTGAACCATGTAGCACGTAAAAATAGCCTGTACTCAGTTACAACTCTCACTACCAAGTTCCAAACTGCCTCTGGAAGCAACATCAGCACAAGAACTGTTCATCTGAAGCTTAATGAAATGGGTTTCCATGGCCGAGCAGTCGCACACAAGCCTAAGATCACCACGCACAATGCCAAGCGTCGGCTTGAGTGGTGTAAAGCTCGCCGCCATTGGACTCTGGAGCAGTGGAAACGCGTTCTCTGGGGTAATGAATCACCACACTTCACCACCTGGCAGTCCAACGAACTAATCTGGGTTTGGCAGATGCCAGGAGAACGTTACCTGCCCGAATGCATAGTTCCAACTGTAAAATTTGGTGGAGGAGAAATAATGGTCTGGGGAGGTTTTTCATGGTTCAGGCTCCTAAATTCCAGTGAAGGGAAATCTTAACGCTACAGAATACAAAGACATTCTAGACGATTCTGTGCTTCCAATGTTGTGGAAATAGTTTGGAGAAGGCCCTTTCCTGTTTCAGCATGACAACGCCCCGTGCACAAAGCGATGTCCACACAGAAAGGTTTTGTTGAGATCGGTGTGGAAGAACCTGACTGGCCTGCACAGAGCCCTGACCTCAACCCCATCGAACACCTTGGGATGAATTGGAACACCGACTGCGAGCCAGACCTAATCGCCCAACATCAGTGCTCGACCTCACTAATGCTCTTGTGGCTGAATGAGAGCAAGTCCCCGCGGCAATGTTCCAACATCTAGTGGGAAACCTTCCCAGAAGAGTGGAGGCTGTTATAGCAGCAAAGGGGGTACTAACGCCATATTAATGCCCATGATTTTGGAATGAGATGTTCGACAAGCAGGTGTTCACATACTTTTGGTCATGTAGTGTATATCATAAGATAGCTCAAATGTATGCACTCCATGTATTTTCATTGACTTTATATTATAGCGTAGCTAGAGATTTAGTTCAGCCACTTGTGCCATGAGGTTCACATGGCTTGTGGGGAGGGTTAGAAGGCAATACAAACCACATGAACAAACCACATGAACATGATGCACTGCTACTACAGCATATTGAAGTGGTCACATCTTGTGAAACATGGGACCCAAACCTCCCAAGAAGAGCTGAACCATAAAATAACTCATTGAGATGTTCCTTTCAGCATAATTCTTTCGAAAGTGATATTTTGTCTTGGGATACGCATATGGAGAACATATGGTGGCTGTTTCGTAAACAATCCCCTATGTTGTCGGCCGAGGTCCTGGAATTCTCCTCAGGCCACCTCACTGGACCCCAAAACTCAGGGTTAACATTCCTGGCCCTACCTATATGGATCATGCGTTCCTATCAGTAGTAATATCTGCCCCAAGCCATAAGACTCTTATTGACCCTTTGTTTGCAGGAACCTTTTTTACTCGTCACATACGCTGTTGCTGTTACGATCTGTCGCTTTATTCCTAGTTGTATGTACATACAGTTGAAGTCGGAGGTTTACATACACCTCAGCCAAATACATTTAAACTCAGTTATTCACAATTCCTGACATTTGATCCTAGTAAAAATCCCTTGTCTTAGGTCAGTTAGGATCACCACTTTATTTTAAGAATGTGAAATGTCCAAATAATAGTAGAGAGAATGATTTATTTAAGCTTTTATTTCTTTCATCACATTCCCAGTGGGTCAGAAGTTTACATACACTCAATTAGTATTTGGTAGCATTGTCTATAAATTGTTTACCTTGGGTCAAACATTTTGGGTAGCCTTCCACAAGCTTCCCACAATAACTTGGGTGAATTTTGGCCCATTCCTCTTGACAGAGCTGGTGTAACTGAGTCAGGTTTGTAGGCTTCCTTGCTTGCACACACTTTTTCAGTTCTGCCCACAAATTTTCTATAGGATTGAGGTCAGGGCTTTGTGGTGGCCACCCCAATACCTTGACTTTGTTGTCCTTAAACCATTTTGCCACAACTTTGGAAGTATGCTTGGGGTCATTGTCCATTTGGAAGACCCATTTGAGACCAAGCTTTAACTTCCTGACATGTCTTGAGATGTTGCTTCAATATATCCACATAATTTTCCACCCTCATGATGCCATCTATTTTGTGAAGTGCACCAGTCCCTCCTGCAGCAAAGCACCCCCACAACATGATGCTGCCACCCCCGTGCTTCACGGTTGGGAGGGTGTTCTTCGGCTTGCAAGCCTCCCTCTTTTTCCTCCAAACATAACAATGGTCATTATGGCCAAACAGTTCTATTTTTGCTTCATCAGACAAGAGGACATTTCTCCACAATCTTTGTCCCCATGTGCAGTTGAAAACCATAGTCTGGCTTTTTTATGGTGGTTTTGGAGCCATGGCTTCTTCCTTCCTGAGCGGCCTTTCAGGTTATGCCGATATAGGACTCGTTTTTCTGTGGATATAGATACTTTTGGACCTGTTTCCTCCAGCATCTTCACAAGGTCCTTTGCTGTTGTTCTGGGATTGATTTGCACTTATCGCACCAAAGTACATTCATCTCTAGGAGACAGAACTCGTATTGTCACGTTCTGACCTTAGTTCTTTTGTTATGTCTTTATTTTAGTATGGTCAGGGCGTGAGTTAGGTGGGTTGTCTATGTTCCTTTTTCTATGTTTTGGGATTTCTGTGTTTGGCCTGGTATGGTTCTCAATCAGAGGCAGCTGTCAATCGTTGTCCCTGATTGAGAACCATACTTAGGTAGGTTTCACTTTTGAGTTGTGGGAGATTGTTTTCTGTTTTGTGTCTACACCAGACAGGACTGTTTCGTTTCGTTCGTTCTCCTTTGTTATTTTGTTTAGTATTCTCGTGATAATAAATTATCAATATGGACACTTACCACATTGCGCATTGGTCCTCACCTTCTTCCACCACAGACGAGCGTTACAGAATCACCCACCAACAAAGGACCAAGCAGCGTGGTAACGGGCAGCAGCAGCGATCACAGGACTCCTGGACATGGGAGGAGATTCTGGACGGCAAGGGACCCCGGGCACAGGCTGGAGAGTATCGCCGCCCCAAGGCAGAGCTGGAGGCAGGGAAAGCCGAGAGGTGGTGGTATGAGGAAGCAGCACGGCAGCGCAGTTGGAAGCCCGAGATTCAGCCCCAAAAATGTATTGGTGTATGGCTAAGTCAGGTAGGAGACCTGAGCCAACTCCCCGTGCTTATCGTGGAGAGAGAGGGACCGGGCAGGCACCGTGTTATGCCGTGAGGCACATGGTGTCCCCGGTGCGCAGACATAGCCTGGTGCAGCCGGGCTAGAGTGGGCATCGAGCCAGGTGCCATGAAGCCGGCTAAGCGCATCTGGTATCCAGTGCATCTCCTCGGGCCGGGGTACATGGCACCAGCCCTACGCATGGTGTCCCCGGTTCGCCAGCACAGCTCAGTGCGGGCTATTCCACCTCGCCACACTGGCCTGGCTACAGGGAGCATTCAACCAGGTAGGGTTGGCTCGGTGCTCGAGACCTCCAGTGCGCCTTCACGGTCCGGTCTATCCGGTGCCACCTCCACGCACCAGCCCTCCGGTGGCAGCCCCCCACACCAGGCTGTCTCTCTGTCTCCTCCCTACAGGTGCTCCCTTCTGTCCTGAGCTGCCAGAGTCTCCCGTCTGTCCTAGGCTGCCAGAGACTCCCGTCTGTCCTGAGCTGCCAGAGCCGCCCATCTGTCCTGAGCTGCCAGAGCTGCCCGTCTGTCCTGAGCTGCCAGAGCTGCCCGTCTGTCCTGAGCTGCCAGAGCTGCCCGTCTAGACAGACACCCTCCCAGACCCTCCCCTATAGGTTCAGGTTTTGCGGCTGGAGTCCGCACCTTTGGGGGTGGGGGGGGGGGGGTACTGTCGCGTTCTGACCTTAGTTCCTATGTTATGTCTTTGTTTTAGTATGGTCAGGGCGTGAGTTGGGTGGGTTGTCTATGTTCCTTGTTCTATGTTTTGGGAACCCGATGACAGAACTCCAGAGTTCCTCTGTGGAGATGGGAGAACCTTCCAGATGGACAACCATCTCTTATTTGTGATTTTTTACACCCTTTTTCTCCACAATTGGAATTTACAGTCTTGTCCCATCGCTGCAACTCCTGTATGGACTCGGGAAAGGCCAAGGTCGAGAGCCATGCGTCCTCCGAAATACGACCCTGCCAATCCGCACTGCTTCTTGACACACTGCTCAGGGCTCCTGAGTGGCGCAGCAGTCTAAGGCACTGCATCTCAGTGCTAGAGGCGTCACTACAGACCCTGGTTTGATTCCAGGCTGTATCACAACTGGCTGTGATTGGGAGTCCCATAGTGTGGTGACAAACAGCTGGGCCGGAAGCCAGCCACACCAATGTGTTTGGGGGAAACACCGTACAACTGGCGACCGAAGTCAGCGTGCATTCACCTGGCCTGCCACAAGGAGTTGGGAAAAGGACATCCCGGCCGGTCAAACCCTCCCCCTAACCCGGACGACGCTGGGCCAATTGTGTGCGTCGCCTCATGGGTCTCCCGGGTCGCAGCCGGCTGCAACACAGCCTGGGATCAAACTGTGGTTTATAATGAAGACTTAAGATTGCACTGCAGTTCCTTTATTTCGCTGCGCCACTCCTGCGGCCCTAGGACAACCATCTCTGCAGCACTCCACCAATCAGACCTTTATGGTAGAGTGGCTAGAGGAAGCCACTCCTCAGTAAAAGGCACATGACAGCCCGCTTGGGGTTTGCCAAAAGGCACCTAAAGACTATCAGACCATGAGAAACAAGATTCTCTGGTCTGATGAAACCAAGATTTTACTCTTTGGCCTTAATGCCAAGCGTCACATCTGGAGGAAACCTGGCACCATCCCTACAGTGAAGCATGGTGGTGGCAACATCATGCTGTGGGGATGTTTTTCAGAGACAGGGACTGGGAGACTAGTCAGGATGGAGGGAACGATGAACAAAGCAAAGTACAAAGAGATCCTTGATGAAAACCTGCTCCAGAGTGCTCAGGACCTCAGACTGGTGTGAAGGTTCACCTTCCAACAGGACAACAACCCTAAGCACACAGCCAAGACAACACAGGTGTGGCTACAGGACATGTCTCTGAATGTCTTTGAGTGGCCCAACCAGAGCCTGGACTTCAACCTGATCAAACATCTCTGAAGAGACCTGATAATAGCTGTGCAGCGACTCTCCCCATCCAACCTGATCTCTCAAACATCTCTGATCAAACATCTCTGAAGAGACCTGATAATAGCTGTGCAGCGACTCTCCCCATCCAACCTGATCAAACATCTCTGAAGAGACCTGATAATAGCTGTGCAGCGACTCTCCCCATTCAACCTGATCAAACATCTCTGAAGAGACCTGATAATAGCTGTGCAGCGACTC
>NC_060198.1:2652147-2734647 GCF_021184085.1 Oncorhynchus gorbuscha
AGTCAAACATTAAACAGAACCCATCTTGTTCCGGCAAAACACATCGAACACAATCATTTCCGTTGAGTCAAGTCACATATTGGATTTGGTATGGAGTCACATAGCATTAGCAATACCGTTATAATTTTGTTATAATAATGTAGTCCTGTAATAATTCTGTTACAGTCCTGTCTGGTTTGCAACATTAAAAGCTGACGGTGTTATGATCATACATTATACACGGAGCCTTTAATAAACATGGTGGGGAGATGGGGAAGAGATTCCTCTTGGAGAGAGCTGAGCCTGTTGTGCGTCATCAGAGGGCTTTGGAAGAGTCATGCAGTTCATCTATTGACAGAGACTGTGGAATGAAACACACACACACACACACACACATGTGTTTTACTATCCTTGTGGGGACCCAAAAATGTATTCCCATTTATAAAAAATAAAAAATCCTAACCCCTAACCCTAACCGAACCCTAACCCCAACGCCCTTATCCCTAACTCCTAAACCTAACTGTAACCCTAATCCTTAAACCTAACCCTAAAACTAAAATATAATTTTTCCTTGTGGGGACCTGGTCCCCACTTGTCAAAATGATTCTTGCTTTACTATCCTTGTGAGGACTTCTGGTCCCCACAAGGATAATAAAATCAAACCACACACATACATGCATGCACCCACACACACACGCACACACACACACACACACACTCTTGTGCATGCAGGTGAGGAGAGAAGCGTGGTAGTGTATGAATCAGCCATCAGCAGCACAATTTTGTGTGCGTGGGCCCAACCCCTTCCACCTGGCACAATATACTACCGTACGAACAATATACTACCGTACGGACAATATACTACCAATATACTATCATACGGACAATATACTACCGTACGAACAATATACTACCATAGGGACAATATACTACCATACGGACAATATACTACCGTACGAACAATATACTACCGTACGGACAATATACTACCATAGGGACAATATACTATCGTACGAACAATATACTACCTACATATGGACAATATACTACCAACGAACAATATACGGACAATATACTACCATAGGGACAATATACTATACGGACAATATACTACTACCATATGGACAATATACTACCGTACGAACAATATACTACCGTACGAACAATATACTACCATACGGACAATATACTATCATACGAACAATATACTACCGTACGAACAATATACTACCAATATACTACCATATGGACAATATACTACCAATATACTACCAATATACTACCATACGGACAATATACTACCATACGGACAATATACTACCATATGGACAATATACTACCATACGGACAATATACTATCGTACGAACAATATACTACCAATATACTACCATACGGACAATATACTACCATACGGACAATATACTACCGTACGGACAATATACTACCAATATACTACCATACGGACAATATACTACCATGCGAACAATATACTACCATACGGACAATATACTACCAATATACTACCATATGGACAATATACTACCAATATACTACCATATGGACAATATACTACCATACGGACAATATACTATCGTACGAACAATATACTACCGTATGAACAATATACTACCAATATACTACCATACGGACAATATACTACCGTACGGACAATATACTACCAATATACTACCATATGGACAATATACTACCATACGAACAATATACTACCAATACGGACAATATACTACCAATATACTACCATACGGACAATATACTACCAATATACTACCATACAGACAATATACTACCATACGGACAATATACTACCATACGGACAATATACTACCATAGGGACAATATACTACCATATGGACAATATACTACCATACGGACAATATACTACCATACGGACAATATACTACCAATATACTACCATATGGACAATATACTACCATACGGACAATATACTACCGTACGGACAATATACTACCAATATACTACCATATGGACAATATACTACCAATATACTACCATACGGACAATATACTACCATACGGCCAATATACTACCAATATACTACCATATGGACAATGTACTACAATACGGACAATATACTACCAATATACTACCATACGGACAATATACTACCAATATACTACCATACAAACAATATACTACCATACGGACAATATACTACCAATATACTACCATATGGACAATATACTACAATACGGACAATATACTACCAATATACTACCATACAGACAATATACTACCATACGGACAATATACTATCATACGGACAATATACTACCATACAAACAATATACTACCATACAGACAATATACTACCATATGGACAATATACTACCAATATGCTACCATACGGACAATATACTACCATATGGACAATATACTATCGTACAGACAATATACTACCATACGGACAATATACTACCAATATACTACCATACAGACAATATACTACCATACGGACAATACGGACAATATACTACATCTGCATTGCTTGCTGTTTGGGACAATATACTACCATACGGACAATACGAAGGGCTATACAGCACTTTGAGATATCAGCTGATGTACGAAGGGCTATATAAATACATTTGATTTGATTTGATACTACAATACAGACAATATACTACGGACAATATACTACAATACACTAGCTATATACTACCATACTGACATTATACTACCATACGGACAATATACTACCAATATACTACCATACGGACAATATGATACAATACAGACAATATACTACCATACGGACAATATACTACCAATATACTACCATACGGACAATCTCCTACAATACAGACAATATACTACCAATATACTACCATACGGACAATATACTATTATGTGGACAATATACTACCAATATACTACCATACGGACAATATACTATCAATATACTACCATACAGACAATATACTACCAATGTACTACCATACGGACAATATACTACAATACAGACAATATACTACCAATATACTACCATACGGACACTATAATACCATACGGGCAATATACTACCATACGGGCAATATACTACCATATGGACAATATACTACTGATATACTACCATATGGACAATATACTACCAGTATACTACCATATGGACAATATACTACCATACGGACAATATACTACCGTAAGGACAATATACTACAATACAGACAATATACTACAATACACTAGCTATATACTACCATACTGACAATATACTACCAATATACTACCATACGGACAATATACTACAATACAGACAATATACTACCAATATACTACCATACGGACAATATACTATTGTATGGACAATATACTACCAATATACTACCATACGGACAATATACTACCATACAGACAATATACTACTACCATATACAATATACCATATGGACAATATACTACCAATATACTACCATATATACTACCATATGGACAATATACTACCATACGGACAATATACTACCATACGGACAATATACTACCATATGGACAATATACTACTGATATACTACCATATGGACAATATACTACCAGTATACTACCATATGGACAATATACTACCATACGGACAATATACTACCAATATACTACCATATGGACAATACTACCAACTTACTACCATATGTACAATATACTACCAATATACTACCAATATACTACCATACGGGCAATATACTACCATACGGACAATATACTACCATACGGACAATATGCTACCAATATACTACCATATGGACAATACACTACCAATTTACTACCATATGGACAATATACTACCATACGGACAATAAGGAACTCAAAATAGACATCTTTCATACTGTTGTTTTATCCATCCCTGGGGTTCTGGAGGTGCGTTATCATCCCCTCTCTCTTCCCCCAGGAGAGCCCCAGGAAAAGATCCCCCAGTTGGATTGACTCATCCAGCTGGGTTGACTCATCAGAAGGCCCTGGGGGGCCTGGTTCCTGGTTCATGCCTGGGAGTGTTAATGCAGGTAGACTTGCTGACATAGATCATGTCAGGTGAATTGGTAGAGAAAGGAAAGAGTTCCTGTAATTTACAGGGAGTGTTAAAACAGAAAGATGTTACTGACACAGATAGCATCTTCACAGGTGAATTAGAATACGGATAGATTTCCAGTTAAAGGGGTGTGGTCTATAGAGGCAATGGCAGGGTACTTAAGCTGATTACAAAAAAACTGTACTTACAATCAGTTATGTTACCAACAAAAATATTCTTATCAGATTAATTTTAAATTCAGAAAGGATGTGTAATGAACTTTGTCTGTTGTTTGTAGAGAGTCAGACCGAAATGCAGCGTGTAGGTTACTCATGACTTTTAATGAAGAAAATAGCGGTACATGAAATAACTGAAAATACGAAAACAACAAACGAGTGAAACTAATACAGCCTATCTGGTGACTAACACTAAGACAGGTACAATCACCCACGAAATACAACGCGCACTCAGGCTGCCTAAATACGGTTCCCAATCCGAGACAACGAGAATCAGCTGACTCCAATTAGGAATCGCCTCAGGCAGCCAAGCCTAACTAGACACACCCCTAATAATACACACTCCCAATTAATACAACCCCAATACGAAATACAACATATAAACCCATGTCACACCCTGGCCTACCCAAACATATAACAAAAACACAAGATACAATGACCAAGGCGTGACAGGATGTTTGCAAGAAAAAAACATGCATTATGACAACTTTCTGTTTTCTCAATGACATTCCATTCAGCATTGACAAAAGGTACAAGTTTATCCTCTATGGGATCGGTGTCTCCCCGTGGGACGGTTGAGCTAATGTGATTAGCATGAGGTTGTAAATAACAAAAACAATTCCCAGGACATGTACATATCTGATATGGGCAGAAAGCTTAAATTCTTGTTCATCTAACTGCACTGTCCAATTTACAGTAGCTATTACAGTGAAAGATTACCATGCTATTGTTTGAGGAGAGTGCACAATTATGAACTTGAAAATGTATTAATAAATCAATTAGGCACACTTGGGCAGTCTTAATACAACATTTTGAACAGATATGCAATGGTTCATTGGATCAGTCTAAAACGTTGTACATACCCTGCTGCCATCTAGTGGGCAAAATCTAAATTGCGCCTGGGCTGGAATAATACATTATGGCCTTTCTCTTGCATTTCAAAGATGATTATACAAAAAAATGCATGTTTTTTCTCTGTATTATCTTTTACCAGATCTAATGTGTTCAAAGTGTTTCCTTTCAAATGGTATCAAGAATATCCTTGCTTCAGGTCCTGAGCTACAGGCAGTTAGATTTGGGTATGTCATTTTAGGTGAAAATTGAAAAAAAGGGTCAGATCTTTAAGTTTGTTCCACCTGAATGAGTCTAACCACAAGTCAGAGACCACTATGATGACACACCAAATGTGTTTGATGGATCATTTTTGTCTTCTTCTAATGTCTCTTAAGGGGAAAGTAACTGAAAGTAATCAGATTACGTAACTGAGTTTGGGCAATCCAAAAGTTACGTTACTGATTACAATTTTGGCCAGATAACTAGCAACTGTACGGATTACATTTAGAAAGTAACCTACCCAACCCTGATTGTTGACCAATGACACGCAGAAGTATGGTGGCTTAGTTGACCACAACAACAAGAAAGTCTGTCCACAGAATGTGGGTTGCAAAGATCAGTCCCTGATCCAAGTGAAGTGGTTTAGATTGTGCAAGCCTGCTTTGGACCCATATCCACCCAGGCCCACTTCTCTTCTCCACTGTGCCCCACCAGAGTGTCTCGAGGCTGGGGGAAGGAAGCCAGAGATGGTAGTTCCATGGTGTGTGTGTGTGTGTGTGTGTGTGTGTGTGTGTGTGTGTGTGTGTGTGTGTGTGTGTGTGTGTGTGTGTGTGTGTGTGTGTGTGTGTGTGTGTGTGTGTGTGTGTGTGTGTGTGTGTGTGTGTGTGCGCCACTATGCCATGAGTCAAACGTTAGACAGAACCACCATCTTGTTCAGGCAAAACATATCAAACACAATCAATTCCATTGAGAACAGAGTCACAGTGGTCAAATTTGCAACATGGCGTTGGCAATGTTATACATGTGAAATAATAACGCAATAATGGTATAACAACATTGTAATGCCTTTGTCATGTCTGGCTGACAACATTAAAAGCTGACAGTGTTCTGCCCATATTGGGCACACACACACACACACACACACACACACACACACACACACACACACACACACACACACACACACACACACACACACACACACACACACACACACACACACACACACACACACACACACACACACACACACCATACTGTAATTATCCTGTCTGGTTTACAACACTTAAACCTGACAGTGTTATGATCATATTACAGAAGAGTTCATTGGCCTCAACGGTCATCACCTACACACACACACACACACACACACACACATATATATGAGGGGCTCTTAATAAATAGGGCAGGGAGATGAGGAAGAGATGTAGTATTACAGAGCTGAGCCTGTTGAGATGTGCGTCATCAGAGAGGGCTTTGGAGGAGTCATGCAGTCATATATTGATGGAGACCGCGGAATGACACACACACACATGGAAGATCACCTGTGCGAACACACAGGCGATACCATGCAAACACACACACACACACAAACAGAATCTTGTGCATGCAGGTGCATTGTAGTGAATGAATCAGCCATCATTATTGTACATTGTGGATGTTACAGCCCAACCTCTTCCACCCAGTGTTCATTTTCACACTCTTCTTTAGATTTAGTCTAGTATTAGTCAGTTTGACGTCTTAGTTACATTTTTGTCTTTCGAATATTGATTTAGCTATTGTCAAAATGACAAAAACAGTAGGCCATTTTAGTCAACTAAATGCCCTTTCATTTGAGAGTACCACATATGCCCCCCTAGGCACAACTATGACAACATAACCAACAAAAACGGGTCACAACTCCTGCAGCTCTGTCGCACGCTGGGTATGTACATAGTCAACGGTAGGCTTCGAGGGGACTCCTATGGTAGGTACACCTATAGCTCATCTCTTGGCAGTAGTACTGTAGACTACTTTATCACTGACCTCAACCCAGAATCTCTCAGAGCGTTCACAGTCAGCCCACTGACACCCCTATCAGACCACAGCAAAATCACAGTCTACTTAAACAGAGCAATACTCAATCATGAGGCATCAAAGCCAAAGGAACTGAGTAACATTAAGAAATGCTATAGATGGAAGGAATGCAGTTTGGAAACCTACCAAAAAACAATTAGGCAACAACAAATTCAATCCCTTTTAGACAATTTCCTGGGTAAAACGTTCCACTGTAATAGTGAAGGTGTAAACCTGGCAGTAGAAAATCTTAACAGTATATTTGACCTCTCAGCTTCCCTATCAAATCTAAAAATCTCAAATAGAAAACCGAAGAAAATTAACAATAATGACAAATGGTTTGATGAAGAATGCAAAAATCTAAGAAAGAAATTGAGAAACCTGTCCAACCAAAAACATAGAGACCCGGAAAACCTGAGTCTACGCCTTCACTATGGTGAATCACTAAAACAATACAGAAATACACTACGGAAAAGAAGGAACAGCATGTCAGAAATCAGCTCAATGCAATTGAAGAATCCATAGACTCTAACCACTTCTGGGAAAATTGGAAAACACTAAACAAACAACAACACGAAGAATTATCTATCCAAAATGGAGATGTATGGGTAAACCACTTCTCCAATCTTTTTGGTTCTATAACAAAGAACAAAGAGCAAAAACATATACATGATCAAATACAGATCTTAGAATCAACTATTAAAGACTACCAGAACCCACTGGATTCTCCAATTACATTGAATGAGTTACAGGACAAAATAAAAACCCTTCAACCCAAAAAGGCCTGTGGTGTCGATGGTATCCTCAATGAAATGATCAAATATACAGACAACAAATTCCAATTGGCTATACTAAAACTCTTTAACATCATACTTAGCTCTGGCATCTTCCCCAATATTTGGAACCAAGGACTGATCACCCCAATCCACAAAAGTGGAGACAAATTTGACCCCAATAACTACCGTGGAATAGGTGTCAACAGTAACCTTGGGAAAATCCTCTGCATTATTATTAACAGCAGACTCGTACATTTCCTCAATGAAAACAATGTACTGAGCAAATGTCAAATTGGCTTTTTACCAAATTACCGTACAACAGACCATGTATTCACCCCGCACACCCTAATTGACAACCAAACAAACCAAAACAAAGGCAAAGTCTTCTCATGCTTTGTTGATTTCAAAAAGCCTTCGACTCAATCTGGCATGAGGGTCTGCTATACAAACTGATGGAAAGTGGTGTTGGGGGTAAAACATACGACATTATAAAATCCATGTACACAAACAACAAGTGTGCGGTTAAAATTGGCAAAAAACACACATTTCTTCACACAGGGTCGTGGGGTTAGACAGGGATGCAGCTTAAGCCCCACCCTCTTCAACATATATATCAACGAATTGGCGTGGGCACTAGAAAGTCTGCAGCACCCGGCCTCCCCCCTGCTAGAATCCGAAGTCAAATGTCTGCTGTTTGCTGATGATCTGGTGCTTCTGTCACCAACCAAGGAGGGCCTACAGCAGCACCTAGATCTTATGCACAGATTCTGTCAAACCTGGGCCCTGACAGTAAATCTCAGTAAGACCAAAATAATGGTGTTCCAAAAAAGGTCCAGTCACCAGGACCACAAATACAAATTCCATCTAGACACTGTTGCTCTAGAGCATACAAAAAACTATACATACCTTGGCCTAAACATCAGCGCCACAGGTAACTTCCACAAAGCTGTGAACGATCTGAGAGACAAGGCAAGAAGGGCATTCTATGCCATCAAAAGAAACATAAATTTCAACATACCAATTAGGATTTGGCTAAAAATACTTGAATCAGTCATAGAGCCCATTGCCCTTTATGGTTGTGAGGTCTGGGGTCTGCTCACCAACCAAGACTTCACAAAATGGGACAAACACCAAATTGAGACTCTGCACGCAGAATTCTGCAAAAATATCCTCCTAAGTATTCCTTAAAGAGGTGGGGCTTCAGGTGTCTCCATTGACTCCGCTGTCCTGGCGTCGTGAGGGAGTTTGTTCCACCATTGGGGAGCCAGAGCCGTGTACAACGTAAAACACCAAATAATGCATGCAGAGCAGAATTAGGCCGATACCCACTAATTATCAAAATCCAGAAAAGAGCCGTTAAATTCTACAACCACCTAAAAGGAAGCGATTCACAAACCTTCCATAACAAAGCCATCACCTACAGAGAGATGAACCTGGAGAAGAGTCCCCTAAGCAAGCTGGTCCTGGGGCTCTGTTCACAAACACACCCTACAGAGCCCAGGACAACAGCACAATTAGACCCAACCAAATCATGAGAAAACAAAAAGATAATTACTTAACACATTGGAAAGAATTAACAGCCAAAAAACAGAGCAAACTAGAATGCTATTTGGCCCTAGTTTGTTCCACAGAGAGTACACAGTTTTGACGGCAGAATACCTGACCACTGTGACTGACCCAGAAAATTAAGGAAAGCTTTGACTATGTACAGACTCAGTGAGCATAGCCTTGCTATTGATGGAAAGGAGCCCAGCCCAGCCGGGAGATGACAAGTGCCTGGGCAGACATGGCTCTCTTAACACATTGGAAAGAATTAACAAAAAAACAGAGCAAAGAGAAGACAGGCTATGCTCTCAAGAGAAGACAGGCGATGTGCTCACTGCCCACAAAATGAGGTGGAAACTGAGCTGCACTTCCTAACCTCCTGCCCAATGTATGACCATATTAGAGAGACATATTTCCCCCAGATTACACAGATCCACAAAGAATTTGAAAACAAATCCAATTTTGAAAAACTCCCATATCTTTTGGGTGAAATTCCACAGTGTGCCATCACAGCAGCAAGATTTGTGACCTGTTGCCACGAGAAAAGGGCAACCAGTGAAGAACAAACACCATTGTAAATACAACCCATATTTATGCTTATTAATTTTATCTTGTGTCATTTAACTATTTGTACATTGTATATATATATATAATATGACATTTTTAATGTCTTTACTGTTTTTAAACTTCTGTATGTGTAATGTTTACTGTTAATTTTAGTTGTTTTTCACTTTATATATTCACTTTGTATGTTGTCTACCTCACTTGCTTTGGCAATGTTAACACATGTTTCCCATGCCAATAAAGCCCTTGAATTGAAAATTGAAAAATTGAATTGAGAAGCACAATCCCCAGATGGTGCTGAAAAGTATTGGCAGTAGTATGGGTTGCACCTCTGTCACTCAATGTTGTCATTACCATTGTTATCAACGTTCCAGACGCTGCAGATCTCGGCTCAGGCTAAGACCCAGAATGCAGACACAGGAGGCGGATAGTATGAGTCTCAGAGTTTATTATAGAACAAGGGACAGGCAAAGAGACGTCGTCCAAGTCAGAGACAGGCAGGTATAGGACGGCAGGCAGGATCAGGGTCAAGACAGGCAGGTACAGGACGGCAGGCAGGATCAGGGTCAAGACAGGCAGGTACAGGACGGCAGGCAGGATCAGGGTCAAGACAGGCAGGTACAGGACGGCAGGCAGGATCAGGGTCAAGACAGGCAGGTACAGGACGGCAGGCAGGATCAGGGTCAAGACAGGCAGGTACAGGACGGCAGGCAGGATCAGGGTCAAGACAGGCAGGTACAGGACGGCAGGCAGGATCAGGGTCAAGACAGGCAGGTACAGGACGCGCAGAAAGGTCAGAACTGGGAACACTAGGACAAACAGAAACTAGAGCAAAGGGACCACAGGAACGCGCTGGTAGAACTTGATGGGACAAGACGAACTGGCAACAGACAAACAGAAAAAATAGGTATAAATAAACAAGAGATAATGGGGACAAATGGGAGACACCTGGGGGGGGGGGGGTGGAGACAAGCACAAGACAGGTGAAACAGATCAGGGTGTGATACCACAGCCGCAAGTAGTACTGGGATAATGACTTTGAATGGGAGGTAATGCCTGACAGAAACAAACGTAGCGCCGGTATTATGGGTCATATCTTTTGAACAGTAATGGCTAGAATCAAGCGGTTTTTCTCTGAGAAAAAGAAGTAAACCTGGCCAGGTTCTGGTTACAGAACCTGGTAATGAAACGCAGTGGGGAAAGTGCGAGGGTTTAGCGAGACAACAAATTCCCAAACTTTTTTATACTCAAGGAAGAGAAAAATATAGCTAGACTGATGTTTTGCCATTAAACTTAATGCTGCTATTGTTTTTAATTCATTTGGTAAAGCAGCTTGTGTTTCTTAACCAGGTAACGGGTTTCTAGAAGGCTGGTGGTGACTGGTTAGCTACTGGGAAGCCAACGATCAAATCAAATCAAACTTTATTTGTCACATGCCCAGAACACAACAAGTGTAGACTTTACCGTGAAATGCTTTACTTACAAGCCCTTAATCAACAGTGCAGTTCAAGAAGAAGAAAATATTTACCAAGTAGACTAAAATAAAAAGTAATAACAAAAAGTAACACAATAAGAATAACAATAACAAGGCTCTATACAGGGGGCACCGGTACCCAGTCAGTGTGCAGGGGTACAGGCTTGTTGAGGTAATCGGTACATGTAGGTGGGGGCGAACTGACTATTCATAGGTAACAAACAAACATCTATTAACAGCAGTGTACAAAAGGGAGGGGGTCAATGTAAATTGTCTCTGACAGTTTTATGGGCTTTCCTCTGACACCGCCTGGTATAGAGGTCTTGGATGGCAGAAAGCTTGACCCCAGTGATGTACTGGGCCGTACGCACTACCCTCTGTAGCGCCTTACTGTCAGATGTCGAGCAGTTGCCAAAGTGGAGCCTGTCTGTCTGCCTGGTGCCTGTCTGCCTGGTGCCTGTCTGCCTGGTGCCTGTCTGCCAACACTCATCACTTGCTCCCCCGCAGTTCACAAGCGGATGTAGACTAGGCTGTGTTCCGGGTGTGGTGCATCCTTCCCACTGCTGAACAGAACTGCTCTGTGCTGCTAATTTTAATCAGCTAATCACTGAAAAGCTCTCATTCTCTTGTCCAGTGCACTTAGTAGTCAGATTTGAGTCTTGTCTTGTTTTAGTCAACTGAAATGAAAATCATTTTTGTTCAGTTATATTTTTTTCTGGGTCTATTTAGTCAGTTTTAGTCTTGTTAATTGGCACTGAAAAATAGGTGGTTGACAAATATTTGAGTCACCATTTTTGTTATCAGAAATGAACCATTTTTCCACTTTCCCTGCCCAAAGCTACACAACCATAACCATTACACACACAGGAAGCTGGAAACAGCCCCATATCTCTCTCAATGGCCCTATCATACTTCTCTATCATACTTCTCTATCATACTTGTCTATCATACTTCTCTATCATACTTCTCTATCATACTTCTCTATCATACTTCTCTATCATACTTCTCTTTTACACATCGCTGAGGGTTTGGAAATTCTCCAGGAGAGCCCAAGGTCACCAAGACGTCTCCCCCAGTTAGAGGCATCCGTCTCTGGGTTGACCCATCAGCAGGCCTGCGGGTATGGTTTGTGGATCCTGCCTGGGAATGTTAAGGCAGGTAGATGTTCTTACAGTACACATATAGCATTATCTCAGGTGAATAAGTATTAAGAGAGATCTCCAGTGAAAGCGGTGTGGTCTACGGAGGCGTTGGCCAATGACACACAGAGGTAAGGCGGTTTAGTCACAGCTCTTGATTGACCACACCCACAAACAAGTCTGTCCTCGTCGTTATCCTTGCTATTGTTATCATGAATACCGGTAAGAAAACAGCCATCAAAAATGTCAGCCAGAGCACTCATTCTAATATGATTGCATGGTTTTCTCCCTGTATTTTATTCAACTACAAGTCTCTACACTGTACTTCAAATCAGCACTTTTATATCCGGAGTGTTAATACACACTCCCACTTCTTCATTGTCACCCCCCCTGTTACAGCCAAGACTCTTTCATCACATCTAGCTAACAGCCAGGCATGCTGACTGCATATGTGGCATCCTCTTCCTGCGTAACTCTCTGTTTCAGGCCAAGATATAGCCTGGTGCCAGATCTGTAGGGGCTTCAGCCAAACCCTGCCATGACACTGATAGTCAGAGCCGTTGGCTAAATCATACAGATCTGGGACCAGGCTAAATCAAACATATTATACCATTGTATGGCATGATGGTGGTCAGTTAGTTGGCTAAAGTATATAGAGATCTTGGACCAGGCTAGCTCTTGGCATGGCAACGTTGGCTAGAGCATATACTGATCTGGGACCAGGCTATATGATAGCATGAAAGGAGTTGGCTGAAACACACACAGATCTAGGACCAGGCTAACTTAGTGCATGACAACGATAGCAGTTGACAACAGCACATACAGATCTGGGACCAGCCAAGCTCTGCCATGACACTCATTGTCAGAGCAGTTGGCTAAAACATTCAGATCTGGGACCAGCCAAACCCTGCCATGACACTGATAGCCATAGCCATTGTATGACGAGATGGTAGCCAGTTAGTTGACTAAAGTATATCCTGATCTGGGATCAGCCAGAACCAGGCATGACAATGTTGGCTGTAGCACAAATAGATCTGGGACCAGACTGGTTCTTGGCGTGACATTGATAGACAGAATCGGCTCAAGCAGAGGCAGATCTGGGACCAGCCAGTGCCAGGCTGATTCTTGGCAGGGCTGGGTGGCGAGTGGTAGAACAGACGCCAAGCGACCGGGGAAACAGAACAGATTGGGGGCAGATTATTCACTGTTGGCAGCAGTCAGCAGGCAGGATGTTATTACATAAACATGGAGCTCCTGGCCCTGGACCCACCCGCTACGGCTTCCTTCCCCTAGCCTCGAGACACTCTGGTGGGGCATGGTGGAGAGAAGATGGGGACCTTGGTGGATGTGGGACATGGGACCAAAGTAGGCCTGCACAGTTTCAGACCCTTCAGTTAGATCAGGGACTGAACTACGTCACCTAAATTGAGTTTGTCCAAAGCTTCAAACGACAATATCTCTGAAGGTAAGAATGTGGTAGTCACTCATATAATATGTGTTATAGCCATTCAGGTTCAGCCAGAATTGAATAGTAGTAATATATCATTTACATATGGAAATGATTTGATGTTCTACTTTGAATAAAATGCAAGTGATGGGAACTGGGAAGTCACACTCCTTCCCATTACTGAGGATATGCCTTAGCCTCAGGCCCAATACCATGATTATTCCTCATCGTAAAATCAGCATGTGTAGGCTTGTAGTCTCTCACTACTGCAGAAATAAGGGTTTCACAACACACACACACACAAAATACCCAACCCCCTCTCCCCCCCACACACACAACACGCGTACACACACACAATTACCCAATCCCCTCTCCCCCCACACACACAACACGCGTGCACACACACAAATACCCAACCCCCCCCCCCCCACATACACAACACGCGTACACACACACAAATACCCAACCCCTCTCCCCCCACACACTCACACTAAACACCACATTTGTGTCAAAGTTGCCTTACACCCCGCGTATTTCCTAAACACTTGCGTATTTCCTTTGCGCACATGAGACACACACCCCACCCAGCCCAGATATGTGAGCTTCGTGCTTTGACAAAAGCCTGTTTCGCTGCTGTAGTTTCACTCTCACTACAACCTTGGCGGATTCCACCCTTGCAGTATGCAGAAAGGGGGCTGTCCTCACACCCTACCACTCACTGACAGGCCTAATACGTGAAGATGACTCATCTTCCAGTACTTCTACATAACGTGTGTAAAGAAATATTCCAGCTATTTTGTTATGGTTTATTTTTAACCTTCTCACCTTACATCTGTAGATACAACCTGTAGAATGCAACCAGAATTATGTAGGTCAATGTGCGGGCTAACTAGAATAACATGCTATGTTCAAAGATGAAATTGGCCTGAAGGACCCTGATCTAAAGGTCCAGTTGTAACTATATGCAGGGAGTCAGGAAGCAGGTGCAGAAAGTGAGTTTCATAATAATAAACACAAAGAAAATACAAAACAGGAGAAGCGTACTGAATGTAACCAAAACCAATACTGCCTGATGACTGAGGCTTATTGAGGGCTACCATCAGGGTGGTGATGACATCCAGATGTGCTAAACGATGGGGAGCAGGTGTGTGCAATGATGGTTGCCAGGACTGGTGGTTAGCAGGAGTAGGTGTGTGCAATGTTGGTTGCCAGGACTGGTGGTTAGCAGGAGTAGGTGTGTGCAATGATGGTTGCCAGGACTGGTGGTTAGCAGGAGTAGGTGTGTGCAATGATGGTTGCCAGGACTGGTGGTTAGCAGGAGTAGGTGTGTGCAATGATGGTTGCCAGGACTGGTGGTTAGCAGGAGTAGGTGTGTGCAATGATGGTTGCCAGGACTGGTGGTTAGCAGGAGTAGGTGTGTGCAATGATGGTTGCCAGGACTGGTGGTTAGCAGGAGTAGGCATAGCACCAGTTGAGTTTAATGTATCTGCACCACAAGGTAATGATGGTTGCCAGGACTGGTGGTTAGCAGGAGTAGGCATAGCACCAGTTGAGTTTAAAGTATCTGCACCACAAGGTAATGATGGTTGCCAGGACTGGTGGTTAGCAGGAGTAGGCATAGCACCAGTTGAGTTTAAAGTATCTGCACCACAAGGTAATGATGGTTGCCAGGACTGGTGGTTAGCAGGAGTAGGCATAACACCAGTTGAGTTTAAAGTATCTGCACCACAAGGTAATGTATAGAAACATACATAGACTTCAGAATGAAACAGGCCTTGAGGGGCCTTTGTCTAAACTCTAAAGGCACAGTTTAGTTTAGGTCCAGTATGTTCCAGAGGCCCAAGGCACCACAGGCTTCTCCCAGCCATTTCCTGTCCTACAGGAAGTGCTGTTGTCACTCAGCATTGCTAGGACAGGAAGTGAACAGGAAGTGTGTCCTGGGCCAACAGGAAGCAGTTTCCTCCCGCATGCCAAACATTGTCCTCTTCTTCTACAGTCGGGGAAACTGATGTTTGGACAACCTCTCTTATCGCAGCCAGCGAGTTTTAGTGCTGAATCCACATTTTGTGTTTTTTTGTGTGGATTGGAAAATGTATTTAGAGTTACAGTTGGTTTCTGAGACTCCTTTTCATGGCTGGTTACGTATGGGTTGTGAAATGTATTGAGAGTGACAATGGGTTTGTAAGACATTTCTAATGTCATGCTGGTTGCACAACTTACTCAGTTTGTAGTCACTGTGATGGAAAACACCTTTCCTATAAAATGCTCTTTAACAGGAAACAACTCGCAAAAAAAAGAAAATCACCGTGTATGTTTGATACAGGAAGTTTAACAGGTGATCTAACCTCCCCACAGAAACTAAATGTCTCTGTGTCACTTTGCATCTCAATAAAGAGGAAACACTTGTATTTTTCTCATTGGTTAACATTTTAAAGCACTGTTGAGACAAAGTAGCTTCTTTCACATTGTCGGCTACAACAAGACTACCAGTATCTTCTGCTTTCCCCCCGGTTACACCACATTAGAATCTCTCACCCTTTCACCCTCCATCCAACCAGCCTACGTGTGTTTCAGCCTGAGAAGAGGATCTCACTAAAAAACTGCACCAGCTCAGTTCTGGTCAATTTGACCTAAAATGGGCATTGCCACTGAGGTCATCAACTTCCTCCTGATGATGGCAGCTGCTAATAAGTGTGTGTGTGTGTGTGTGTGTGTGTGTGTGTGTGTGTGTGTGTGTGTGTGTGTGTGTGTGTGTGTGTGTGTGTGTGTGTGTGTGTGTGTGTGTGTGTGTGTGTGTGTGTGTGTGTGTGTGTGTGTGTGTGTGTGTGTGTGTGTGTGTGTGTGTGTGTGTGTGTGTGTGTACTTGTTTGTGCATGCCTGCGTATGTACATGCGTGTATGTGTACTTGAGTGTGTGAATGGCTGGAAGGCCAGTGAGTCACCACGTAAAGCCCTGGCCTGGCCAAACAAGACGTTAATGAACCCGGCTGCCGAGGGCTGCTAACATACGCATCCCCACATTATATGGGATTGGCTGACCAAAGTTAATAGGAAGGTGGGCGGGTCATGGGGAGGATAGTGGGGAGACTATCAGTAACATTTCAACTAACTATCTACTAACCCTAAACTGAACCCTTATACTAACCCTAACCTTAACCATTATACTAACCCTAACCTTAACCATTATACTAACCCTAACCTTAACCATTATGCTAACCCTAACCTTAACCATTATACTAACCCTAACCTTAACCATTATACTAACCCTAACCTAACCATTATACTAACCTAAATTATACTAACCCTAACCTTAACCATTATACTAACCCTAACCTTAACCATTATACTAACCCTAACCTTAACCATTATACTAACCCTAACCTTAACCATTATACTAACCCTAACCTTAACCATTATACTAACCCTAACCGTAACCATTATACTAACCCTAAACTGAACCCTGATACTAACCCTAACCTTAACCATTATACTAACCCTAACCTTAACCATTATACTAACCCTAACCTTAACCATTATACTAACCCTAACCTTAACCATTATACTAACCCTAACCTTAACCATTATACTAACCCTAACCTTAACCATTATACTAACCCTAACCTTAACCATTATACTAACCCTAAACTGAACCACTGATACTAACCCTAACCTTAACCATTATACTAACCCTAACCTTAACCATTATACTAACCCTAACCTTAACCCTTATACTAACCCTAACCTTAACCATTATACTAACCCTAACCTTAACCCTTACCCTAACCTTAACACTTACCCTAACCTTAACCCTTACCCTAACCTTAACACTTATCCTAACCTTAACCCTTATACTAACCCTAATCTTAACCCTTACCCTAACCTTAACACTTATACTAACCCTCATCTTAACACTTACCCTAACCTTAACACTTGCCCTAACCTTAAACCTTACAATAACCTTAACCCTCACCCTAACCTTAACCCTTACAATAACCTTGACCCTTACCCTAAACTTAACCCTTACCTTAACCTTAACCGTTATACTAACCCTAAACTTAACCCTTACCCTAATCTTAACCCTTACCCTAAACTTAACACTTACCCTAATCTTAACCCTTACCCTAAACTTAACACTTACCCTAAACTTAACACTTACCCTAAACTTAACCCTTACCTTAACCTTAACCGTTATACTAACCCTAAACTTAACCCTTACCTTAACCTTAACCGTTATACTAACCCTAAACTTAACACTTACCCTAAACTTAACACTTACTCTAAACTTAACCCTTACCTTAACCTTAACCGTTATACTAACCCTAAACTTAACCCTTACCCTAATCTTAACCCTTACCCTTATCTTAACCCTTACCCTAAACTTAACCCTTACCCTAAACTTAACCCTTACCTTAACCTTAACCGTTATACTAACCCTAAACTTAACACTTACCCTAAACTTAACACTTACCCTAAACTTAACACTTACCCTAACCTTAACTCTTACCCTAACCTTAACCTCTTACACTAACCCTAAACTTAAACCTTACCCTAAACTTAACTCTTACCCTTATTCTAAACCTAACCGTAACCTTAGCAAGCAGTTGCTTATCAACAGATAGTTTGTTGATAGTATGACCAGAGCATCTACAAGGGAAAGTTCCAGACAATCCAAACAGTGTAAGTGTAACCGCCAAGTCAATTTCAAGCCAATGAGGGGTAAGAGAGCCATAATATTCAAGTCATGCAGGCAGAGTGTCCTCTTTGCTCTTGAAATTGGTTGATTCTTTAACCTTTTAGCAATGTGTAATGCTAATGCTAATAAAAATGTCTCTTGTAATATGCTCTTTTGCTAACCTGGGGTCTGTTGCAGTACTTTCCAAGGTAACACTCGACCCTACCCGTGTCTTCTGAGTGAAATAAGTCTAGCCCCTCTAATCAGCAGCCAGGGTACTTCTGAATGAAGAGGTTTTGATAACAAGGTTTGAACTGCAAAAGCAGCATTCAATTGCAAGACAAATAGGGCCTTTTAAGGTCAATGCTGTGAGATTTGCATATAGGAAAATACTTTTATATTGGATATATACATTTCCGACTCCATCACATCATACAGAAAACAAATGAGACATCTGTACATTCTAACACCATTCTTTAAGGGCAAAGTTCAGGCCCAGAAATGTTCCCAATCAGCTTTAGGAAAGGCCCTAATTATATGAATGAGAAATCGCTACTGTTTCTACACCTTTATTACTCATTAATGTCAGAGAAGGCAATAATCTTTACAGTAACAAAGGAACCAATCAGATGATATTCTCTGAATCAGTAGAGCACGTCGGCTAGAAACATCCGTGATTGCTCAGGGGAAATTGCAGAAGCTTTCTGTGGACTTCCTCCAGACAGACCTATTGTTACATATATGATTCGGGTTTTTCAGGTTTGAAATACAGTTTGAGGTGGTTGAGTTGGTTGAGTCATACCGTTTCGTTTTGATCATCTGTCATAAAAATAGCGGGTTGAACGAAAGGACAGCTCTGTTGTTCTCGGTCTGGGAGGCAGAAAGGATTTTATTGAACTGATGCTTTGAGTAACTGTAGAAACCTTGACAGCTGATCTGATTCCATGAAGTCAACTTATGCTTGTATTTGTACTACAGTTTTGGTGCATCCTTCAGCGAGCCAAAATGAGACTCACATAGCATTCTAATGGTGATTCAATGGTTCAGACTTCCACAGATTTACAATGTGCACTACTGCTCCATTGGTGTATTTTAGCTCAGGCTCTCTCTCCCAGCCCGTCTGACCCACATGTGTCTAACCCTGTCTGCTACCCTCCTACCCTGACGATTAATGGTATTGTCTCACAGATGATAGCGCACAGGCTTAGTGGTGTAAGGGTACACACACACATGCACATATACACACAACCTTGCACTCGCACACACAGTCGCACAAACAAACACACACACATATGCGTCCTCTGCCTCTGATTTGTCTCTGCCTCCCTGACAAATCCATGAGTCACCAACGAAACAGATTACAGATGTAAGATCTTAATTTGATCACTCTTTTGTGGCTGAGAATTTTGAGATACAAAAAGGCTTCTGCCGTTTCAAATATTCACTTTAAAATGTCAGAATTGATTTCCCATAACAAATAAATGTCCATTATTTATAATCCACATAACAATTCACATTTCCTGTGAATTATATGTGATCAGATAAAAAGCAAGACACTCTTATAATGGGATGTTTTCTGTTGTGATTTCTGCTACCATAGTTTCCATTATATGATGATTATGCTAGTAAAGCACCGGTAACTGAGAGGTTGAGACTAGAAAAGGAAAGACTGTCTGGGAGAGTTTTGGCCTGTTTGATTACTGCCTGCTTAGTAATGCATAGGGCTTTAGCTCAGCAGGCTAACAAAGTCTTGTGAAGTGCACGAAACCTGGATTTGAACCCAGAAGGTTATACTATAAGCAATCACGACCAACAAACGGCACCCATGGTAAAAATAGGGGTCCTGAAAATTCAGATTTCCATTATTTTATCCTCCTCATTATGATTCATAATTTAAAGAGGAGTTTACATAGCTACCTCTCTATCTCCTGAGGTTTAAAGAGGAGTTTAGATAACTACCTCTCTATCTCCTGAGGTTTAAAGAGGAGTTTAGATAACTACCTCTCTATCTCCTGAGGTTTAAAGAGGAGTTTAGATAACTACCTCTCTATCTCCTGAGGTTTAAAGAGGAGTTTAGATAACTACCTCTCTATCTCCTGAGGTTTAAAGAGGAGTTTAGATAACTACCTCTCTATCTCCTCCTGAGGTTTAAAGAGGCGTTTAGATAACCACCTCTCTATCTCCTCCTGAGGTTTAAAGAGGAGTTTAGATAACTACCTCTCTATCTCCTATAGGTTTAAAGAGGCGTTTAGATAACTACCTCTCTATCTCCTATAGGTTTAAAGAGGAGATTAGATAACTACCTCTCTATCTCCTCCTGAGGTTTAAAGAGGAGTTTAGATAACTATCTCTCTATCTCCTCCTGAGGTTTAAAGAGGCGTTTAGATAACCACCTCTCTATCTCCTCCTGAGGTTTAAAGAGGAGTTTAGATAACTACCTCTCTATCTCCTGAGGTTTAAAGAGGAGTTTAGATAACTACCTCTCTATCTCCTCCTGAGGTTTAAAGAGGAGTTTAGATAACTACAAAAGAGCAGAAGAAAACACAAAAACAAATATGGGGATGAGGTAGGTAGTTGGTTGGATGGGCTATTTACAGATGGGCTGTGTACAGCTGCAGCGATCAGTAAGCTGCTCTGACAGCCGATGCTTGAAGTTAGTGAGAGAGATATAAGTCTCCAACTTCAGTGATTTTGTTGGCCGGGCTTGGGGTCGCCAGGTGGAAAGCGTGGCCAGCCATAGAGAAATGCTATCGGTCTGGATGATATCAATGAGGGTGACCATGTTTACAGATTTGGGGTTGTACCTGGTAGGTTCCTTGATAATTTGTGTGAGATTGAGGGTATCTAGCTTAGATTGTGTTAAGCATATCCTAGTTTAGGTCACCAAACAGTACGAACTCTGATGATAGATGGGGGGCAATTATTTCACATATGGTGTCCAAGGCACAGCTGGGAGCTGAGGGGGGTCTATAACAAGCGGCAACAGTGAGAGACTTATTTCTGGAGATGGATTTTTAAAAGTAGAAGCTCAAATGTTTGAGCATAGACCTGGATAGTAGGACAGAACTCTGCAGGCTATCTCTATAGTAGATTGCAACTTCGATGCCTTGAAGCTATAGGATGTGTCACCTTCCTCCCTCCTCCACAACTGTCCCACCACAGCCCTCCCTCACATATTTCTCTCCCTACCCAATGGGGAAGAGGAAAAGACAGTCACACCCTCGCTTACGCACACACACACACACACACACACACACACACACACACACACACACACACACACACACACACACACACACACACACACACACACACACACACACACACACACACACACACACACACACACACACACACACACACACACACACACACACACACACACACACACACACACACACACACACACACATATACAAAGGGAAGTTAGATGGTGACTACAGACAGTATGAGTCACTCACTTTGGCTCCATCACCAGCCTCAAGAGACAACGTTAAAGGAAGGATGGTATAGAGAGAGAGAGAGAGAGAGAGAGAGAGAGAGAGAGAGAGAGAGAATGTCAAAACCCACAGCTGTCTGCCAACCCACCTGCCAACTCATCCCCTAGACAGCCAACTGTAGGCCTATGTCTCATTTAAAACTCCCACAGTGGCAGCTACATATAATTGTTCAAGACTTACTGTATGTGGTGTATAGCACTTTGATGATTGCATACTTCTTCACCCTCTGATAGTTACACGGCCTAACCATTGTGGTGGTGTCTTATGTAAATTGGAAACAGTGTTACTTCTGAGTCAGATTAGACAGAAGGTTTGTTGTGGTGGTTTCAGTAGAGGGGCATCAATTCCATTCTGTCTGTGTGACATCCTACTTCAGATAAATCCCCCCAAAACTCATTACTTCTGTCTGTAAGAATATCAAGTGTAATTTGACTTGACTGTTATAATTAAGCAATAAGGCCCGAGGAGGTGCTGTATATCTCTGCGTTGTGTCTTGCCTAAGAACAGCCCTTAGCTGTGGTATATTGGCCATATATCACAAACCCCAGAGGTGCCTTATTGCTATTATAAACTGGTTAACAACATAATTAGAGCAGTAAAAATACATGTTTTGTCATACCCGTGGTATACAGTCTAATTTCCCATGGCTTCCAGCCACTTAGCATTCAGGGCTCAAACCACCCAGTTTATAATGGAATTTTAAATATAGCATTGAAGCTACTGTACACCCCCCACAAAAACCTATCGATTAAAACACTAATGGAAACCCTTTACTGTTCTGGTTCCTCTTTAAAAGCAGAAAGGTCGAGAGAACACAAATATATGTTTCTATGACGTAGTGGCGGTACTGTAGGTGTTACCCAGATAGGATCTGTCTTTGTGTTTGTCTCATGCTATGTCAAGCATGCCACAAATGACAAATCCATTTCTCGGACACTCCAACACCTGCTCCTGATGACGATAGAGAGAGAGTGTGTGTGTGTGTGTTTGTGGGGGGGGGGGGGTCAGGAGAAACTCTTCCTATGACGTGGATGTGCTCCAACCCCCCACCTCCACCTCCCCTCCATCCCTCCCTCCCTGCTCTGGGTGAGTGGAGCTGTCTGTCTATGTGTGATTAGGGAGGTAGGAGTAGACCGGTGCAATCTGTGGTCCTGCTGCCTTTAATTCCGGCTGAGTGGATTTGGCTTTCTGCCTCCCACACAGGTGAAGAGAGGGAAGGGGAGGGAGGGAGGGGCAGAGCTGCAGGGATGGAAGAGGGGTAGAGGGAGTCAGAGAGAGCGATGGCAGGAGAAGAGAGAGGGATAAGGCAGTGGGAATGACACATCCATCCCTCCCTGACACAGGAAAGAGAGAGAGAGAGAGAGAGAGAGAGAGAGAGAGAGAGAGAGAGAGAGAGAGAGAGAGAGAGAGAGAGAGAGAGAGAGAGAGAGGGAGAGAGAGAGAGGGAGAGGGAGAGAGAGAGAGAGGAGAGGGAGAGGGAGAGAGGAGAGAGAGAGAGAGAGAGAGAGAGAGAGAGAGAGAGAGAGAGAGAGAGAGAGAGAGAGAGAGAGAGAAGAGAGGGAGATTATTTTGTTCCGATTCTTTAATAGAACTTCTTTACCTTTGTTGCATCTGTGGGGTTGGTGATCTCTGACATGGTTTCCCTCCACTGGACCCTGTGGTTCCTTCTAGCGTCGGCCATTTTGTATTAATAATAGCTTCTGTTGTTGTGAAGTCGTGTGGAAGGAGGGCTTAGATACAGGTAAAATCCCTTTCTTTACTTTCCTTATTTTCCCTAAGACGCTTACAGAGGTTCTTGCAGTCACCAAATTATTTATAGTTCATATTCAACCCTCTCCCCCTCTGTACACACTTTCACACATCACCCACAGTCGCATGGCACAACACAAATGTCCAATTGTTTCGTGGAATGTTTTTGAGCTGGTAAGGGAATGTACTTCCTCCAACAACAAAGGCGAGCTCGCCCTTCTTTCCAATCTTCAGGAAATGTTCCAGAAAAGTTGGTTGTTATTTTCGGCGGCTGACCGCTTTTCACACCAACGTTTCTGTGAGATGATGGACGTCACTAACTAAAGGAATAGGTCACAACAACAACAGCAAAATAAAGGATACTCTTGGTGCAAGTTGTGTGTTCTATTGAAAACATCTAGGATCAGAATGAAACATTCTCTCATCCTGTCAAACCTTTAAAAATCACTAGCCTACAGCAGACCCCTTTATTGCAATAGATGGCCCGACAGTATATGGGTCTGTATAATAACCAACGTCAGTATTTGAATGACTTTTTCACAATGTCACTCACTGCTTCCACTAAGTTTGCCCTCCATCCTTTCCTTGGTAGCTAACTGAAACCCAGTTCTTTCAGATACTGTCTCTATATTACGTATAGTCTTCCTCAATGCAGGCACGGATGACATTAATTGCACTGTGCTCTGAAGTTTATGAGCCTAGCTCTTCTGACTCATACTAGGGACTTGCAACTCAATTCATAATTCCTCCTTGATGTAGCATTAAAGGCCCACTCCGTTATTTGAAAAACAACAAAATGACAGCCCAATAAAGCTGAAAGATGGGGATAAAGAATTGAACCACCAGCCACTATAAAATTCATGGATGGAGCTATGGATGCAGGGGCTGACAGTCCATTATGATCCATAGGCTTGAGTGCCAAATGGCACCCTATTCCTTATGTAGTGCACTACTTTCTCCCAGGGCCCATAGTCAAAAGCAGTGCACTATATAGGGAATAGGATATCATTTAGGACATAGATCCAGTGTGACTTATACCATGGAGATTAAACCTATATTGATTTCCTCCTAGAAGCTGCATTGAGGACTTCAGTATGAGGCAAACTCAATCTCGGCTAGCGCCTCACCACTCTGCTCCATCCACTCACCAAGTCTATTTATCTGTCTGTTTCCTTTTGCTGTCAGACGACTTATATACTTCTGGGAGGTTGGGTGATGGGCGGGCAGATAGAGATGTGGGGGTTTAGAGGGGGGCGACTGACAAGCAACCCTAGTTGCTAGGGGGTGGGAAGGGGTGGAAGACATGCTTTCAGGGGGGGGTGTTTTACTCTGTAATCATAATGTTTAATACTTTGTATTCATGTACAGCATATATATATATACACAATATACACTGAGATATACACACACTTTGTAGAAAGAGGGCCTTAGCTCTGGAGGAGTAATATTGTTCTGTATATTGGAGAGGATATATTGTTCTGTATATTGGAGAGGATATATTGTTCTGTATATTGGAGAGGATGTATTGTTCTGTATATTGTAGAGGATATATTGTTCTGTATATTGGAGAGGATGTATTGTTCTGTATATTGGAGAGGATGTATTGTTCTGTATATTGGAGAGGATGTATTGTTCTGTATATTGGAGAGGATATATTGTTCTGTATATTGGAGAGGATATATTGTTCTGTATATTGGAGAGGATGTATTGTTCTGTATATTGGAGAGGATGTATTGTTCTGTATATTGTAGAGGATATATTGTTCTGTATATTGGAGAGGATGTATTGTTCTGTATATTGGAGAGGATATATTGTTCTGTATATTGGAGAGGATGCATTGTTCTGTATATTGGAGAGGATGTATTGTTCTGTATATTGGAGAGGATGTATTGTTCTGTATATTGGAGAGGATGTATTGTTCTGTATATTGGAGAGGAGTATTGGATGTATTGTTCTGTATATTGAGAGATGTATTGTTCTGTATATTGGAGAGGATATATTGTTCTGTATATTGGAGAGGATGTATATTGAGAGGATGTATTGTTCTGTATATTGGAGAGGATATATTGTTCTGTATATTGGAGAGGATGTATTGTTCTGTATATTGGAGAGGATGTATTGTTCTGTATATTGGAGAGGATGTATTGTTCTGTATATTGGAGAGGATGTATTGTTCTGTATATTGGAGAGGATGTATATTGTTCTGTATATTGGAGAGGATGTATTGTTCTGTATATTGGAGAGGATGTATTGTTCTGTATATTGGATGTATTGTTCTGATGTATTGTTCTGTATATTGGAGAGGATGTATTGTTCTGTATATTGGAGAGGATGTATTGTTCTGTATATTGGAGAGGATGTATTGTTCTGTATATTGGAGAGGATGTATTGTTCTGTATATTGGAGAGGATGTATTGTTCTGTATATTGGAGAGGATATATTGTTCTGTATATTGGAGAGGATGTATTGTTCTGTATATTGGAGAGGATATATTGTTCTGTATATTGGAGAGGATGTATTGTTCTGTATATTGGAGAGGATGTATTGTTCTGTATATTGGAGAGGATGTATTGTTCTGTATATTGGAGAGGATGTATTGTTCTTTATATTGGAGAGGATATATTGTTCTGTATATTGGAGAGGATGTATTGTTCTGTATATTGGAGAGGATGTATTGTTCTGTATATTGGAGAGGATATATTGTTATGTATATTGGAGAGGATATATTGTTCTGTATATTGGAGAGGATGTATTGTTCTGTATATTGGAGAGGATGTATTGTTCTGTATATTGGAGAGGATGTATTGTTCTGTATATTGGAGAGGATGTATTGTTCTGTATATTGGAGAGGATTGTTCTGTATTTTTCTGTATATTGGAGAGGATGTATTGTTCTGTGTATTGGAGAGGATATATTGTTCTGTATATTGGAGAGGATGTATTGTTCTGTGTATTGGAGAGGATGTATTGAGATGTGGCAGCAAGACAAAGGGTGATGGTTGAGACAGTTTCCAATGTCTGTCAAGTCTTTGTAGAATTCTCACAGCCCGGAGTGGTTTCCAAATTTCCCCTCAGTTTGCCCTGTAAAGTCTGAAATGGCACCCTATTCCATATATAGTGCACATCCCATAGTGCTCTTATTAAAAGTAGTGCACTATCTAGGGAATAGGATACCATTTAGAATGCAGCCTCTGACTAAAAGCGGAAATTGACAGAGATCTGACTAAGCACCAAAGTAGCAGTGTCAGTGATGCCTCTGTTGTGGTTATGGCACTAGTACACCACAAATATACACAACATAGTGTAGAGAACTACCAATGTATTTACTTTCTATTCTGATCAAAGAGGAAATAGGGGTAATTTAAGGTTACCATCGTTATTAACAGATGTCCTGGAGAGTTGAGTCTGCTGCACTACAAAAGGCAGAGACACAATTTTTTTTTAATTAGCTGATAATGTTGGCAGAAAATAAGAATGCATCGGCTGATAATGTTGGCAGAAAATAAGGATGCATCGGCTGATAATGTTGGCAGAAAATAAGAATGCATCGGCTGATAATGTTGACAGAAGATAATGATGCATCGGCTGATAATGTTGACAGAAAATAAGGATGCATCGGCTGATAATGTTGACAGAAGATAATGATGCATCGGCTGATAATATTGACAGAAAATAAGAATGCATCGGCTGATAATGTTGACAGAAGATAATGATGCATCGGCTGATAATGTTGGCAGAAAATAAGGATGCATCGGCTGATAATGTTGACAGAAAATAAGAATGCATCGGCTGATAATGTTGACAGAAGATAATGATGCATCGGCTGATAATGTTGACAGAAAATAAGGATGTATCGGCTGATAATGTTGACAGAAAATAAGGATGCATCGGCTGATAATGTTGACAGAAAATAAGGATGCATCGGCTGATAATGTTGACAGAAAATAAGAATGCATCGGCTGATAATGTTGACAGAAGATAATGATGCATCGGCTGATAATGTTGGCAGAAAATAAGGATGCATCGGCTGATAATGTTGACAGAAAATAAGAATGCATCGGCTGATAATGTTGACAGAAGATAATGATGCATCGGCTGATAATGTTGACAGAAAATAATGATGCATCGGCTGATAATGTTGACAGAAAATAAGGATGCATCGGCTGATAATGTTGGCAGAAAATAAGGATGCATCGGCTGATAATGTTGACAGAAGATAATGATGCATCGGCTGATAATGTTGACAGTAAATAATGATGCATCGGCTGATAATGTTGACAGACGATAATGATGCATCGGCTGATAATGTTGACAGATGATCTGTCGCCACCTAAGGCCCCTGCTATTTCTATTTTCACAGAGCAGACTTTCTCTCTGAGGTCTCTGAACAACAGAGGTGGATAAAGATGAGCTTTTCTTTTCTTCTTCTCCTCTATCCCACATCTCTCTCTCTCCCTCTCTAGTTGTCTCTCTCTCCTCTAACCCCCCTCTCTCTCTCTCTCTCTCTCTCTCCCTCTCTAGTTGTCTCTCTCTCCTCTATCCCCCAGCTCTCTCTCTCTCTCCTCTAACCTCCCCTCTCTCTCTCTCTCTCTCTAGTTGTCTCTCTCTCCTCTATCCCCCATCTCTCTCTCTCTCTCTCTCCCTCTCTAGTTGTCTCTCTCTCCTCTAACCCCCCCCCCCCTCTCTCTCTCTCTCTCTCTCCCTCTCTAGTTGTCTCTCTCTCCTCTATCCCCCAGCTCTCTCTCTCTCTCCTCTAACCTCCCCTCTCTCTCTCTCTCTCTCTAGTTGTCTCTCTCTCCCTCTCTAGATGTCTCTCTCTCCTCTATCTCTCTCTCTCTCTCTCTCTAGTTGTCTCTCTCTCCCTCTCTAGTTGTCTCTCTCTCCTCTGTGAGTGCCTCTTGTGACACAGGAGGAGCAGTGGGTGGAACCTAGGGTGAGTCAGTCAAGTCTCTGGAGTGTGTGTGTGTGTGTGTGTGTGTGTGTGTGTGTGTGTGTGTGTGTGTGTGTGTGTGTGTGTGTGTGTGTGTGTGTGTGCGTGCGTGCGTGCGTGCGTGCGTGTGTGTGTGTGTGTGTGTGTGTGTGTGTGTGTGTGTGTGTGTGTGTGTGTGTGTGCGTGCGTGTGTGTGTGTGTGTGTGTTCATCTGTTATGATATCTTGTATGTTCTTCTTTCATTTCCAGTTGGTTGTGCTATTCTGAGCCAGGGTCTTCACCCTGTAGTTACTCATAAGAGTGACTCCCTTTCTTGGGTAGCAAACCATCCCTTTATAAAGTATACAATGCTTCATTCCATGGTAGTATTATTATCAGAAATGTTAGTTATTGAGAAATTCCCACTATAAACATTGCATTATTAGCTCAGAAAGGGTCCGTTTGAACATATCGTACAACAGTCGACGTCTCCATACTAGTTACTGTAGTCGTAAAAAGGGCTCCTTATTAACCCACATTGTTGGTCACGGCCATCCCCTCTTAAAGAATGTATACAAACGTTCCATGGAACTACTACCAACATTCCTTAGAATAGCTATGGAACCCAGGAAGAATAGCTATTGTTAAAAGGCATCCAAATCAAGATAACGAGAAAATTACCGGAATTCCTTGGGACCACTACCAGACTGGGAAGAAATTCCTTGTTATGATTGCGAAATCCCCAACATCAGCAATACATGACCATTTTTGGAAGGATTCATTTGGAACACAAATTGTACAACAGTCAGTGTCTGTGTCCCAAATTGCACTCTGTTCATTTTATTGTAAGGTTGTATTATTAGACATGCATACACAAACAACAACAACATCACACCTGCCCAGACCCACCTGCTCACACACCCATCTCCAGCGCTCGCATCGCTCTCCGCCATATGGCCTCAAACTGAACCATTTAGTTTCTCTCTGTCACCTCACCTACTTTCAACATTTAGATAATAAAGCATTTGATCTTTCCATAGGGTTAACAACGGAGGATTAGTTGACTTCCTGTTTTTAAGTCTGCGTTTTTTCAAGATGATTGACAAGAAAGCTATCGTCCAACCCATCGGGTATCTCACTGCACCCTCATATACCATGTCTTGAAAAACGCATACAGACGCTGGCTTCGTCCCAAATGGCACCCTATTCCCTTTGGGCCCTGGTCAAAGGTAGTGCACATTAATGGGAATAGGGTGCTATTTGGGTTGAAGCCATTGTCTTCATAACTGGAGTTATTACATATAACATGACATGACATAGACTCACACTCCCTTTGTTCTCTCTTCGTTGTATGTCACTGCCCACTGTGCAAAAACTGGTTGAATCGACATTGTTTCCACATCAATTCTACCGAATCAACGTGGAAATCAAATGTAATCAATCAGTCATCAACGTGAGGGCATTTCATCTTTTTTTTACCCAACTTTTAACCTAAGTCTGATGAGATGGTGAAATGTTATGGTGATTTAACGTTGCATTTGAGTTGGTTGACAACAGTGGAGCTGAAGGAGGAAGAGCTTGTTGTAATGGCCGGAATAGTATCAATGGAACGGAGTCAAATGTGGTTTCCATGTGTTTGATACCGTTCCATTAATTCCATTCCAGACATTACAATGAGCCCTTCCTCCTATAGCGTCTCCCACCAGTAAATCAAAACTAGACGTTGAACTGATGTCTGTGCCCAGTGTGTGACCTTTAACCCCCACTGCTAAAGTATGTAACCAACATTCCTCTGAATTACTACCAGTACTCCTGGGAATGAGAAATTGAGTTATTGAGAGGAATTTAGGTGTTATGATTGTGACATGGACGGAATGGGTCAGAAATTGGGCCGGACATTTCTAATACATCCTCCCCCCCCTCAGGTCCCACGTTATTAGACAAATTACAGATGTAGGATCTTCATTTGAGCTAGTTTTCTACTGCAGGAAAATAATCATGCAGCAACAGGAAATGTGGATTATATTTCATGGACATTTTTTGTCGGTTTTGATACATTTTTCATTAGGGTAAATCAAGTCTGATATTTTAAAGTGGAAACTACAAACTTTAGTAGCCTTTTTAAACCTTGAATACACTAGAAGTTTTCAAATTAAAATCCTACATCTGTATGATTTTTTTTTACAAAGAAATCCCACACAGACAGCCCAAATGGACCAGCCCATCTGACCTTTGCCCAAACTACCCTATGACCAGTCGGCCCCTGGATTGTGAAATCCCCAACATCAGCAGCACATTACCATTTTGGGAACAATCCTTTAGAACACACATTGTCCAACAGTCAGCTGAGGTGAGTAATCGTGTGTTCTTATTGGGTGAAATGGTGTTTTGCCATAGGAATTTGATGGGTTGTCAGAGAACCAGGAAGCACCTGTGTGTTGCACAGGGACCTGTCTATGTGGCGGCCATTGTGTGGGAATCTTTTTATAAACCCCATGATGGGAGTATCTATAGTTCTTCTTGAAAGAGGAAGCTACTGGATGCGTAGGCTACGTACCACCACTGTGTATGTAAGTGTGTGAGCGTGCGTGCGTGTGTGTAAATGTATGTGTGTGTGCTATACTCTTTCAGGAAGTCACTCGTAGGCTACACATACTACCACTACAGAGAGAGAAGTGATTGTTTACTATCCTGTAAATAAATAAACATCCGTAGCTTGAACAAATTCAGAGGAAGAGAGACCATGTGAGATGAATGATTTGGTTACATATTGATTGAAATCTCAACCAAGTTACCCAGAAACCCAGTGTATTTTCATGGAATATTGTATGTCGGGACATTGACATGTCATTGAGCCTGTCTGGAGTGACAATGCTCCATGCAGGCATGCCTCATCAAACAAAGCCCAAGTGTCAGAGAAAACAAATACTATTTGCTCTGCTTCCCGTATGTCCTGACTTATGTGTTGTACATAAGTGGAGTATGTCCTGACATACTGTATGTGTTGTACATAAGTGAAGTATGTCCTGTGTTTTGTGTGTGTGTGTGTGTGTGTGTGTGTGTGTGTGTGTGTGTGTGTGTGTGTGTGTGTGTGTGTGTGTGTGTGTGTGTGTGTGTGTGTGTGTGTGTGTGTGTGTGTGTGTGTGTGTGTGTGTGTGTGTGTGTGTGTGTGCCAGGAGCTGCAGTATGTTTCCAGAAAAATGACAGCTAAAGGGACAATAAAGTATTCAATCAATGATTACCACTAGGCCTAAACGGTCCTTATCACTGTCAGACTGTCTGTAGCTTCAGTACAGTATATTTAGTGTATTAGTCATTCACAAAAGACCTCCCTGTAAGAAGGATTAAGGCCTTCACAGTCTGCAGACAACATCCTAAACATATTAGCTATAACACTGCACTGAGGCATGAATGAAACCAAGGCAATCCATATTAGCTACAGAACGTGCACTGAGGTGTGTGTGTGTGTGTGTGTGTGTGTGTGTGTGTGTGTGTGTGTGTGTGTGTGTGTGTGTGTGTGTGTGTGTGTGTGTGTGTGTGTGTGTGTGTGTGTGTGTGTGTGTGTGTGTGTGTGTGTGTGTGTGTGTGTGTGTGTGTGTGTCAAAGACAAGAGAAATGGATGGTGTGAGTGCTTCCCACTCCTCAGTAAGTGATGTCACGGCCCCAGATTAAGCAAATACTGCCTTACTGCCTGCTGTCTGTTCTGCTACTAATACTGCCTTACTGCCTGCTGTCTGTTCTGCTACTAATACTGCATTACTGCCTGCTGTCTGTTCTGCTACTAATACTGCCTGCTGTCTGGTCTGCTACTAATACTGCCTGCTGTCTGGTCTGCTACTAATACTGCCTTACTGCCTGCTGTCTGTTCTGCTACTAATACTGCATTACTGCCTGCTGTCTGTTCTGCTACTAATACTGCCTGCTGTCTGGTCTGCTACTAATACTGCCTGCTGTCTGGTCTGCTACTAATACTGCATTACTGCCTGCTGTCTGTTCTGCTACTAATACTGCATTACTGCCTGCTGTCTGTTCTGCTACTAATACTGCCTGCTGTCTGGTCTGCTACTAATACTGCATTACTGCCTGCTGTCTGTTCTGCTACTAATACTGCCTGCTGTCTGCTGTCTGGTCTGCGACTAATACTGCATTACTGCCTGCTGTCTGTTCTGCTACTAATACTGCATTACTGCCTGCTGTCTGTTCTGCTACTAATACTGCCTGCTGTCTGCTGTCTGGTCTGCGACTAATACTGCCTTACTGCCTGCAGTCTGTTCTGCTCTAAATACAGCCTTACTGCCTGCTGTCTGTTCTGCTACTAATTTCTGCCTTACTGCCTGCTGTCTGTTCTGCTACTAATACTGCCTGCTGTCTGCTGTCTGGTCTGCGACTAATACTGCCTTACTGCCTGCTGTCTGTTCTGCTACTAATTTCTGCCTTACTGCCTACTGTCTGTTCTGCTACTAATACTGCCTTACTGCCTGCTGTCTGTTCTGCTACTAATACTGCCTGCTGTCTGCTGTCTGGTCTGCGACTAATACTGCCTTACTGCCTGCTGTCTGTTCTGCTACTAATTTCTGCCTTACTGCCTACTGTCTGTTCTGCTACTAATACTGCCTTACTGCCTGCTGTCTGTTCTGCTACTAATACTGCCTGCTGTCTGTTCTGCTACTAATACTGCCTTTCCTTCCTGTCATCCTGGCACCATGGATCCCTGTTTCACTTACGTCAAGCTCACGTTTTGGACTAGCTAAGGAGCAGAGAAGATTGAAGTATTTTTCTCTCTCATTCTTTCTCTGTTTGTTTTTGTTTATCTCTCTCTCTCTCTCTCTCTCTCTCTCTCTCTCTCTCTCTCTCTCTCTCTCTCACACACACTGTCTCTGTGTGTGTCTGACAGAGAGAAAAATAGGCAGGCTACAAAGGAAGAGAGAGTAAAAGAGAGACTCTCACTGTCTTGCTTATCTTGTAGCAGTATTCACATCTATCCATTCCCATTCTAAGACACGTACACAATGGCATAGTCTATCTAACTGTTGTCTATAGCCTAACATACAGTATTGCATGAGTCCAGTAGCATGACATTTAAGCCCCATTAGCCCATAATGAGATTACAACCAGCAGATATTGCCTAAAACAGCCGGCTAAACATGGAATAACAGACTGAAGTTTACCTTGCTTTAGTCAATAGGCTACATAGTCCAATAGAGTCCTCTCTCTTTCTCTGACTATTCTGTCAATCATTGATTTAGTTTCCTGATTCATAGATCTATAGGCTATCAATGGGCTGGTGGTGGTGAGGTCAGGTGTATAGAGGATAGAAATCGAATCTAAATTATATTTATATTGTATAGAGCCAATAGTCTACCTTTACTCTATTGGGGCAGGGGGAATTGCAGATATTGTTAGTTCATGATAACACGGATAATATTCTGTCTACTCAAATATGAGAGGCATTTATAGTATTTCCTTGAAGAATGCTGTTGTTGTGGTTCCTAGAATGGGCCGTATCAACATGAGAACGAAACGTTTGTATAGCCATGAGTAATAGTTAAGTCAAACTGAGAGCATAAATTCACTTCCCCCCAGACAGAGCGGGGTTAGAACGGTTAGAACGTAGTCAATACTCCGGTGTGGGCAGGCACTCTTTTGATCATACTTGTCGGTGTCCATATATGGTTCGTGATGTCACGAGCCGGAGGTTCCGTCAATATAAAACCGATCCGACGGTATCCCCTTGGAGGAAATCGAAGTAACTACCAGGTTCACTAGGGCGCGTTCAGTTTACTCGTCTCTGGCGGCCCGTATACAGTAATTGCTTATAAAATAAGACACATTTTTAGAGGCAAACATGAAAGTCTCAAGCATAGATTGCCGTCGCCTCAAGAAGATTATCAGGAAGGAATGTGGAACCTCTCTCATTGTGGATTGTCGACCTTATTTTTCGTTCTCGAACTCTAATATCAAAGGCTCTGTCAATGCCAACCTGAACTCGGTTGTTGTCCGGAGATCCAGAGGAGGGCCGGTACCTCTTCAGTTTGTGATCCCGGATGAGAAAGCCCTGTTACGGCTGCGAGAGGGGAGCATATCGGCAGTGGTGGTTCTTGATGACCGAGCTCCTCACTGGCAGAAACTGAAAAAGGACAGTATCGCACAGATAGTGATTAATACACTCAATAATCTGGCGAATGGGACAAACATCTGTTTCCTAAAAGGTGAGAATTGTTACAAAATTCTGAAATCATTGGACTATAACTCTAAATCCATTATAAGTTTGTCTGGGTAACTTTTTCACAAAGTGTCCTGGGCTAATTCACTGTCTGAAGCCACTTGAACACAATGTTTATTATAACCGATTGGCTACGCTAATAAATTATGCTATTATAAAAGCTATATTTTGGAGATAATAACATGAAATGGTTGACATTCAATATGCCTTATAACATCCCCCCGTTTTGTCTAGAAAACTATGTGTGTGACCCATATCCCCATATCTTCAAATAAAAAATAAAAAAAACATTTTAAAGGCATTGGTATTGTTTCCCATGGACTGACCTATGCAAAGTCATTGTTTTATTTGACCGTGTTCTAGCAACACTCCCATTTGAGTAGTACACTTCTCAGGTCGAGCTCTCGGGGGAGATAAATGTGCGCGTCAAAGTGGTCCAGATGAGTCAGTGCGGGAAAGGCTTGTGAGAACTCGAGAACATCATGACTGGTTGTTCTGAGAATGTTCTGTGTGTGAATGTTCACAAGGAAAGCATACATTTTCTATCATTCGTTTCGAACATTTATACATACCTCTTCCTTTCGACTATGTGTCAGATCCATTCATTTAAAGTCTGTCAGATTGTCACCTTGTACTCATAGACCTAAATTGATTATTTGAATTGAAATGCAGATTAATTACGACGTTAGAATAAGGTTATATTTCGTTATAATCCATTATAAACACATATTTTTTCACGGCCTGGTATGAGGCCTAAATCTAGTTGGCAAATGCTAACATTCATGACGCAAAAATAAAAATTGTATCATTTTTTCAATGTTTTATTTAACCTTCATTTAACTAGGCAAGTCAGACAAAGCTGTCTTGGGTGTATAATTTCTTTAAAAAATCCCCCTGATGGAATACATTCAATTGTAGGCTATTGAATTTCAGTTTTAAAGGTATTTTGTTTTGTTCTGTGTATTTACCAGGGGGGTTTGAGAACTTCCAAGGCCAGTACCCTGAACTTTGCACTGAGGTCGTGAAGCCCGTCGGCGTCGACCAGAACAACGGAACCGAAACCGGGAAATGCAGGCCGAGTATCACCCTATTCTGTGAGAAACTGGGCTCCAACCTCAAACCAGATTACGATCAGGTATGGAAACGAAAACAACTTCCTTTTTTAGCCTGCTGCCTATTCTTTCAGGGTTGTTAGGTGGCTAGCCACTTCCCCTAGGTTGGGCTGGGGTTTAGGGTTGAGGCGGTGGCTGCAGGGTTTTAAACTGAGTGGAATATCCCTGTTAGATAAGAATGACTGTTCTGTACTGGTTTAGTCATACTGTCTTCTTGGCAATTCAAAATAGATTTATACAGCCGAATGTACTGTATGTTCAGAGATATTTGTGGACTTGATGGAGCACATTTGGTTTCATTCAAGGAAAGACATCAAATTTAAAAAAGCCTACTCAAAGGTACATATTGTCTAGCTGATCTTAAATGTACAGCTGTACATTCATAATGATAATATTTTGTCTATGGTGCCAGAAACATTTACTGACCAGAAACATTTACTGACCATTCTCAAAACAGTGGCCTTCAACATTCTCTCTGTCACACGCTTGATATTAGCTTTGACCTTCACTGCATCCCAGTCATCAAGAGAAGATGGCCACTAGTCAGAGACCCCCAGCTGACATCAGAAGTCCTTTTATAACCCTTTCATCCCTGACCTTTTACACCATCATGATATGCTAACACAATCTGTTTACGGTACAGAAAATGTACTATTGTGTATTGCACCGTACATACCTCTCAGTATCTCCATTGATGTATGTACTAAAGGTGTAGGATCTTAATTTGATCACTCTGTTGCAGAATAACTTTTTAGTGTGTTTGAGGTTTTAAAAAGGTTTCTGAAGTTTGAAATTTCCACTTTGAAATGTCAAACTTGATTTTCCCTTATGAAAAATGTATCAACCCCTACAAAAGTCCATTTATAATAATCCACATTTCCTGTTGCTGTGCAGGATTATTTTCCTGCTGTAGAAAACTGGCTCAAATTAAGATCCTACATCTGTATTTGATCTCTACCCCCTCCCCCTCCCCATTGTTGTGTCTTTAGGAAAACCCTGTGTTTCATGTACTGTATCTCTGCCACACTCTGTCTCTACCGCTCATGGATTTAATATCACCTTGTTGTGTCTCCCCTCTATCTTGGCTCACACACTGCGGTTCTTATGTCTAATATCTCCACCCCCTTTATTATCTACCCTCTCTCTTCAGGGCAAGCCGGTGGAGATCCTTCCTTTCCTGTACCTGGGCAGTGCATACCATGCCTCCAGGCAGGACTATCTGAGTGACCTTGGAGTCACAGCCCTGCTGAACGTCTCCAGGAGGGACACCAGGCCCTCCAAGGGCCTCTACGACTACAAGTGGATCCCAGTGGAGGACAACGTCACGGCAGATATCAGCTCACATTTCCAAGAGGCCTTCCAGTTCATTGGTGAGTGTTGTGGCCTGGACATTTTGTTCTCTCTTTTTTTCCTGCTCTCTTCTCCTTTTTTTCAGATTTATTCTCTTCTCTTTTCTTTTCTCCTTTCTTCTTCTCTCATGGAAAAAATAGGATTCCAAGTCCATTAACAGAGGGGATGGAGCAACTCAATTAAAATAGTTAATGGCTTCACCCAATCTGCCAATCTGAAAGGAGGACAGGCAACAACCTCTCACTAATCTGTTAGCCTCATCTGCCTGCCTTCCATTTCTCGCGCTCTCTCTCCTTTCACAAATCGCCAGGTTGGCTTCATTCAGAGAACAGATTCTGTGTTCTCCCTCCCTCCCCTACCACTCCCTCCCTACCCCTCCCTCCACCTCTCTTTCATCCTCCCCCATTTTAAGTTTAAAAAGAGATTCTCTGCAATGCCATCATTGCCTCCCGGCTCACAGTTAATCTCGGCTAGTGGCTTATTGCGGGTTATTACCGGGTGTGGTCAGTTCACTCAGTCAGTTTGTCAGTGTGACAAATGTTGTTACTAGCCCTACTCACTAATGGTGGGTGGAGGGTTTTTGAAGGAGGGAGGCTGTGTCCACAGACACAAAAGGTACACAAAGGTTGTTTAGTTATTGTTTATCTGGGTCAGGGCAAACCGTAGCGAAATGTTTCGCAACAGAAAATGAAAACAAGCATTTATTGGTCAACTTCAGGTAGTCATGCCCTCCCTGTTTCAGTTGTTTTTCTTCTGTTTGGTACCAAAGTAACTCGACTATGGTGCATGTGTTCAGAGACAGAGCCTTGAGGGAACAGAGAGTGAATGTGTGATAGAAAGAGGCTTGAAGTGTTGGATAATAGCGCTCACAAAGATGTTGAGCAGCCTGCACTTCTATTTATAAACGTAATATCCAGGCACAGCCGAGGACACGCTTGAATCTCATTCTCACCCACCATGGAGGCCTCACCTGACCTGTATCAATGGTGGAGGTGTTGCTGCTGTTCTTTGTTTTAAGCCCCCACATTTAAGCGTCTTTGCCTAAAGCCTGTAAGCATTACGTAAGACAAAGAGGTGTCCTTCTCAGCACAGGGCCGAATCTTAACAAGAGGATGTCTCCTTGAAAAAAAACATCTTCAATTCAAATCAAATCAAATCAAATTTATTTATATAGCCCTTCGTACATCAGCTGATATCTCAAAGTGCTGTACAGAAACCCAGCCTAAAACCCCAAACAGCAAACAATGCAGGTGTAAAAGCACGGTGGCTAGGAAAAACTCCCTAGAAAGGCCAAAACCTAGGAAGAAACCTAGAGAGGAACCGGGCTATGTGGGGTGGCCAGTCCTCTTCTGGCTGTGCCGGGTAGAGATTATAACAGAACATGACCAAGATGTTCAAATGTTCATAAATGACCAGCATGGTCAAATAATAATAAGGCAGAACAGTTGAAACTGGAGCAGCAGCACAGTCAGATGGACTGGGGACAGCAAGGAGCCATCATGTCAGGTAGTCCTGGGGCACGGTCCTAGGGCTCAGGTCAGTTGAAACTGGAGCAGGAGCATGGCCAGGTGGACTGGGGACAGCAAGGAGTCCTCATGTCAGGTAGTCCTGGGACATGGTCCTAGGGCCCAGGCCAGTTGAAACTGGAGCAGCAGCATGGCCAGGTGGACTGGGGACAGCAAGGAGTCATCATGTCAGGTAGTCCTGGGGCATGGTTCTAGGGCTCAGGTCCTCCGAGAGAGAGAAAGAAAGAGAGAATTAGAGAATTAGAGAACGCACACTTAGATTTACACAGGACACCGAATAGGACAGGAGAAGTACTCCAGATAAACAAACTGACCCTAGCCCCCCGACACATAAACTACTGCAGCATAAATACTGGAGGCTGAGACAGGAGGGGTCAGGAGACACTGTGGCCCCATCCGAGGACACCCCCGGACAGGGCCAAACAGGAAGGATATAACCCCACCCACTTTGCAGTAAATAAAATCCAACTGGATTTATCACATGCACCAAATATAATTGGTGTATACTGTACGGTGAAATGCTTGCTTACGAACCTTTCCCAACCACGCAGAGTTTGAAAAAGAATTATACAAAATTAAATAGTAACTAACACAAGAGAAATACAAATAAAATACACAAGAATGCAGCTATATACAGGGAGTGTTCAGATATTCACTCATTGCATCCAAATCTAAAACAATGGGCTTGTTTCTCTTTATGAAGAAGACTCATCCCTATTCCCAATTCCCCGAACCTCTGGATGAATTCAATGTGGTGGAGGTGGAATATTCTTCTGTCAACCAACCATTTAGCTGGAAATAGAGGATAACAACAGCAGTCAAGATCTTTAGGCACCCTATTCCCTATATAGTGCACTACATTTAACCAGAGCCATATGGGTCCCAGTCAAAGTAGTGCAATATGTAGAGAATAGGGTGCCATTAGCCAGAGGATGGGTCATTAAAACACCCACAGGCTCTCTAGCTGCCTCTCAGAAAGCCTCCCAGCACTCCAGATGGGAGCAGCTTAATGATTCATTCATTTGGTTTTCACAGGATCGGAGCTGTCAGAAACCATCGCTGGCTGTTCCCCCCTGTGGCTCATACGTGTGTGTGTCAGATAGTGTGGAGGAAGTGCATGTAATACTGAAGTAGAATAAGTTCCCTCCTCTCCCAGCCGTGGTGAACTTAGTATAGTACTGCTCAGCTCCCCCACAGGCACGTAGGAGAGAGAGAGACATGGTCTCGTGTGCAGCTGTGCAGGGTGAGTCAGTCAGCCCTGCCACAGTGTGTGTTTCTAATGGGATAGTGGTGACTGAGTGGCAGCAGGGCTCTTATAGGTTCTGTGTGGGCGAGAAGAGAGGAAGAACGAAGGGGTGGGGAGGCAGGTGATGATTAGACACTGAAGAACTGGATTCAATCTCTGCGTTCACAAACTAAAATAGCTTTGACAGCACTCGTTTCCTGTGAGAATTTAGCCAGAGTGGTTCTATTCTAGGGTGCAGTTATCCTATTCAATTCTTCTATATTTGAGTTACACAGTATAAGTGGCTACGTGGCCATACTCCATTTCTGACCAAATGTAGCAATGTATTATAGCTCATGCTTATCATGTCATTAATGTAAATGCTACCATTTTGTCTCCTCTCCAGATGGTGTGAAGCAGACAGGGGGTAGAGTTTTGGTGCACTGTGAGGCGGGCATCTCCCGCTCCCCGACCATCTGTCTGGCCTATATCATGAGTACCAAGCGGCTACAGCTCGAAGAGGCCTTCGACATCATCAAACAGCGCCGCTCCCTCATCTCGCCCAACTTCAGCTTCATGGGCCAGCTGCTGCAGTTCGAGTCTGAGGTCCTGTCTTCGACACCTATTACCGCGGCAACGACCCCCGAAACCGCCACCGAACCCGCCACACCCTGTTGCATTGGTAAAGAGACTGTCTCCTTCTTTGGGAGTTCGAAAGAGTGCACATTCAACAACAATAACTTTGACTTTGAACCTTCCACAGTTTTCGCCCCCCTCCCTAGCTCCTTCCTCACCCCCATGCCTCTTCAGACTCCTCCACTCCGCCATTTTAAATTGAGCCCTATAACTGCACTGCCTTAAGATGTGACTGTTTAGTAGGTCTCAGATTACTTGAAAAATAACAATAACAAAATACAAATAAAATGCTCTATTTGTCTGGTGCTGGCACAAGCCAGTAACGAAGTGGAATGACTGGCTATACAGAAACAAAGACTGATAGATATTGCGTTGATCGTCTATATGGAATTTTTCATTCAAGTTGAGAAAAGTCCCTGAAATTCAGACTACAGTCTTTGTTTGAACTTTGAACTTTGAGCGTGAAACCATAGACTACTGCAATACATGCCTTAGGTTGATAATGTGATGTTTTGCCTATTCACATGCCGCATCAAGGCATTTTAACCTAATTTATTTGATACATCTTGTCCGTCTGATTGTCTGTGTTTTTTCTAAATACAAATGTGGATGCCAATAAATGTTTCCACCAAAAAGTACCTTTGTGTTCATGTTCTCTTTTTCTCAAATATGAACCTCATAAGAATACAATTGTGATATAAATATGAGGCCCTATAAAGCCATGTTTTATATATATGACAGGGAAACATTGGAGGCTGGTGAGAGGAGTTATAGAAGGACAGGCTCATTGTAAAGGATATGGAAACCAGGTTTGACTCTGTTCCATTCCAGCCATTACAATGAGCCTGTCAAATCAAAGTTTATTTGTCATGTGTGCCAAATACAACAGGCGGGACGCAATGTATAGTCCGGGCAGCCATTTGATTAGCTGTTCAGCGGTCTTATGGCTTGGGGGTAAAAGCTGTCGAAGCCTTTTGGTACTGGACTTGGTGCTCGGATACCGTTTGCCATGCGGTAGCAGAGAAAACAGTCTGACTGGTGTGGCTGGAGTCTTTGACAATTTGTAGGGCCTTCCTCTGACACCGCCTGGTATAGAGGTCCTGGATGGCAGGCAACTTAGCCCCAGTGATGTACTGGGCCTTTTCCTGTAGTCCACAATCACCTCCTTTGTCTTGATTACGTTGAGGGATAGGTTGTTATTCTGGCACCACCCGACCAGAACTCTGACCTCCTCCCTATAGGCTGTCTTGTCGTTGTCAGTGATCAGGCCTACCACTGTTGTGTCATCTGCAAACTTAATAATGGTGTTGGAGTCATGCCTGGCCATGCAGATGTGGGTGAACAGGGAGTACAGGAGGGGACTGGGCACGCACCCCTGAGGGGCTCCAGTGTTGAGGATCAGCGTGGCAGACGTGTTGTTAACTACCCTTATCACCTGGGGCGGCTCGTCAGGACCAGGATCCAGTTGCAGAGGGAGGTGTTTAGTCCTCCTATAGCTCTTCCCACAAGCCTCCACAGGGCAACATGTGCTACTACTTACAACTTTTAAGCCTTTCTTAGTCCCAGGTGGAACATATAGGCCACAACAATCTTCTGCCACCGGAATCTGTCTTTGGCCACAACAACATGCACAACACAACATCAAATATTGCCAATCAATAAACCGTCCCTAGGAGGGGTGCGTCACTTGAGTGGGTTGAGTCACTGACGTGATCTTCCTGTCCGGGTTGGCACCCCCCTTGGGTTGTGCCGTGATGAAGATCTTTGTGGGCTATACTCCCTCTTGTCTCAGGATGGTAAGTTGGTGGTTGAAGATATCCCTCTAGTGGTGTGAGGGCTGTATTTTGGCAAAGTGGGTGGGGTTATATCCTGCCTGTTTGGACCTGTCCGTGGGTATCGTTGGACGGGGCCACAGTGTCTCCTGACCCCTCCTGTCTCAGCCTCCAGTATTTATGCTGCAGTAGTTTGTGTCGGGGGGCGAGGGTCAGTCTGTTATATCTGGACCATTTCTCCTGTCTTATCCAGTGTCATGTGTGAATTTAAGTATGCACTCTCCCTTTCTCTCTCTCGGAGGACCTCAGCCCTAGGACCATGCCTCAGGACTACCTGGCCTGATGACTCCTTGCTGTCCCCAGTCCAACTGGCCCTGCTGCTGCTTGAGTTTCAACTGTTCTGCCTGCAGCTATGGAACCCTGACCTGTTCACCGGACGTGCTACCTGTCCCAGGCCTGCTGTTTTTAATTCTCTAGAGACAGCAGGAGTGGTAGAGATACTCTGAAGGATTGACTATGAAAAGCCAACTGACATTTACTCCTGAGGTGCTGACCTGTTGCACCCTCAACAACCACTGTGATTATTATTATTTGACCCTGCTGGTCATCTATGAACATTTGAACATCTTGGTTATAATCTCCACCCAGCACAGCCAGAAGAGGACTGGCCACCCCTCATAGCCTGGTTCCCCTCTAGGTTTCCTCCTAGGTTCTGGCCTTTCTAGGGAGCTTTTCCTAGCCACCGTGCTTCTACACCTGCATTGCTTGCTGTTTGGGGTTTTAGGCTGGGTTTCTGTACAACACTTTGTGACATCAGCTGATGTAAGAAGGGCTTTATAAATAAATGTGATTGATTGATTGATCACAATCATTATTTGAACCGTATTTCAAACGCAGTAACAAAGTAATCAGTGGAAGTTGGTGGGAGGAGTTATAGGAGGACAGGCTCATTTTAAAGACTGGAATTGAATAAATGGATTCAAACATGTTGATACTCTTCCTTTGATTCAATTCCAGCAATTAAAATGAGCCCATCCTCCTACTGCTATGCTTTGTCTTGGCCAGGTCGCAGTTGCAAATGAGAACTTGTTCTCAACTAGCCTACCTGGTTAAATAACGGTGAAATAAAATAAAACCTCCTTCCACCAGCCTCTTCTGAAACATATGCATACATGCATAATTAGGATAATGTATACATAACCATACAGTAGTAGGCTAGGCCAAGAGATTAGCATTAGGCAACAGTGACACCTGCAGCCACCTAAAAAAGAGATATCCAAACTAGAACACTCCACTGGCCACTGACTTTGAAATGCATGCACTCCCACAAATGTAGTCTATGATGACTACATTGTAGCAATTTTGAGTTTATTAATGCTACAGAAGCATAAGAATGGGTAACCTGTTTCGTCTCTCTCGTGTTTAAATATCCATCCCTCAGTCCTTCGTTTGGCGAATAAAGTACAGTTTTTCAAAATACAGTATTTCAGTTTTAAATACTGTACCAAAATATACTTTCTCTGTCAGCTCTTTGGCGCCCAACAATCGCACGCATGAGGACCATACCAAGTAAAACTAATGGGGATGTGATAAAACTGAATGCTAATAATAAATATGTTGTATGTACTTGTATGAATCAAATTCACATTCATACATATCCTTAGTATATCTATATTTTAACGGGTAAACGAGTAACATGTTATATTTCGATTGTATCTAATATTCACTAATCAAAATATCTATGCTCCCCCTCTTTTCTCATTATTGACTGTTCCATTTCATCCCGCTCGTGACGCCATTTTCCTTGTTGTTTCTCTTTCGCCAGGATATTTCAACAAACTTGGATACATGCATTTTGAACAAATATTCACAATAGTCACTTTAAAGGCCCACCTTCCCTTTATCGAAGGAGAAGGGGTATTTATTGAAGTTGTTTGTTTCGCTTTCTGAGGAAAGTTCCTGATTAGGCGACCATGTACATTAAACAGGTAAACTAACGGCGCGAGCTCCATGTCGACGACCCGCTCTCTGAAAACGATGCTTGCGGCCTAGCCAGATAACTAGCTTTAGCTAAGAAGTATTGTAAATAAATGAACATTTACACGTAGCTAGCTAGCTAGATTTAGTCTACAATACTGCACTTAGAAAAGTAATCTACAAAAATTGTCATGTGCCGTATTGCAAACCATTCTGGATCACGTCTGTCAGTAGGCTAGTTATCTGAGGTACTAGTAGTAGTGGTGCTAGTCGCTAGCTAATGTTATAGTAGCTAGCAATATGTGGTAACTCTCTTCAATCCAGCTAACGTAACTAGTTAGTGCACATAAGTTAACTATCTTGCCAGTTAGCTATCAAGACAAGCCATTCATAAAGTAGTCACGTTAGCGAGCTATTAAGATAACGTTGTTTGTTATTAGCTAAGCTAGCTCGGAAGATACTGCCCCATCCAGCTTGCATAACATTAGTTTGCCTTTTGACATAGCTAAGAAGTTAGCTGGCTAGCAACTGTTGGCAGCTAATTTCAACATCCTGTGAAAATAAACTATTGGTGAATGTCTGAATCGTTTATTCAATGCAATGGTGCTGTAACTAGCAAGCTTGGATCATTTAAGATGTGTGATAGCAGTTGCACTTTCCTTCTTATCCTCTCAGGTCATCATTCAGGGTTTCCGAAGTTACAGGGACCAGACAGTGGTGGATCCTTTCAGTCCAAAGTCCAATGTCATCGGTGAGATTCTGCAACGTTTACTCTCCCAAAACCTCTAGCTATCTTTAGTCATAAACAACACCTCACGATGTAGGTAGAGGAAACAATGGGCTGCTGCCTTTCCATCCATTGATTGATTGACTGACATTTCCCTCCCTGTATGTTGTTTTCTCACAGTGGGAAGAAATGGATCGGGAAAAAGTAACTTTTTCTACGGTATGTGTGCGCTCCCCTGTCCTCTTCTGATGTTTTCTACCACATGAAATTAGAAGAATATAAAAAATGGTGATGCATTTATTTTCTGTATATAATAAAAACAAATGTTTGTTTTTCTTTCAGCCATTCAGTTTGTGCTCAGCGATGAATTCAGCCATCTTCGCCCCGAACAGCGCCTGGCCTTGCTCCATGTAAGTAGTGGAAGTTATACTAACATTAATGGATATTATATAATCCTCAGTCTGTTGTTCAAATCAAGATCAAATTTATTTGTCACATACACATGGTTAGCAGATACATTTACATTTAAGTCATTTAGCAGACGCTCTTATCCAGAGCGACTTACAAATTGGTGCATTCACCTTATGACATCCAGTGGGACAGTCACTTAACAATAGTGCATCTAAAACTTAGGGGGGGGGGTGAGAGGGATTACTTATCCTATCCTAGGTATTCCTTAAAGAGGTGGGGTTTCAGGTGTCTCCGGAAGGTGGTGATTGACTCCGCTCCGATGTTAATGTGAGTGTAGCGAAATGCTTGTGCTTCTAGTTCCGACAATGCAGTAGTAACCAACGCGTAATCTAACCTAACAATTCCACAACTACTACCTTATACACACAAGTGTAAAGGGGTAAAGAATATGTACATAAAGATATATGAATGAGTGATGGTACAGAACAGCATAGGCAAGATGCAGTAGATGGTATCAAGTACAGTATATACATATGATATGAGTAATGTTGGGTATGTAAACATAAAAGTGGCATAGTTTAAAGTGGCTAGTGATACATGTATTACATAAAGATGGCAAGATGCAGTAGATGGTATCAAGTACAGTATATACATATGAGATGAGTAATGTAGGGTATGTAAACATAAAAGTGGCATAGTTTAAAGTGGCTAGTGATCCATGTATTACATAAAGATGGCAAGATGCAGTAGATGGTATAGAGTACAGTATATACATATGAGATGACGTAATGTAGGGTATGTGAACATTATATTAAGTGGCATTGTTTAAAGTGGCTAGTGATACATTTTTTTTTACATGAATTTCCATTATTAAAGTGGCTGGAGTTGAGTCAGTATGTTGGCTGCAGCCACTCAATGTTAGTGGTGGCTGTTTAACAGTCTGATGGCCTTGAGATAGAAGCTGTTTTTCAGTCTCTCGGTCCCTGCTTTGATGCACCTGTATTGGGGCGGCAGGGTAGCCTAGTGGTTAGAGCGTTGGACTAGTAACCGGAAGGTTGCAAGTTCAAATCCCCGAGCTGACAAGGTACAAATCTGTCGTCTGCCCCTGAACAGGCACTGTTCCTAGGAAATTGAAAATAAGAGTTTGTTCTTAACTGACTTGCCTAGTAAAATAAAGGCAAAATAAATGACCTCGCCTTCTGGATGATAGCGGGGTGAACGGGCAGTGGCTCGGGTGGTTGTTGTCCTTGATGATCTTTATAGCTTTCCTGTGACATCGGGTGGTGTAGGTGTCCTGGAGGGCAGGTAGTTTGCCCCCGGTGATGAGTTGTGCAGACCTCACTACCCTCTGGAGAGCCTTACGGTTGTTGCCGTACCAGGCGGTGATACAGCCTGACAAGATGCTCTCGATTGTGCATCTGTAGAAGTTTGTGAGTGCTTTTGGTGACAAGCCAAATTTCTACAGAAGAGGCGCTACTGTGCCTTCTTCACAACACTGTCTGTGTGGGTGGACCAATTCAGTTTGTCCGTGATGTGTACGCCGAGGAACTTAAAACTTACTACCCTTACTACCCTCTCCACTACTGTCCAATCCTCAGTCTGTTGTTAACCCCATAACACTGTTATAATGTTATTCCCTGTCACTGCAGGAGGGAACTGGTCCTCGTGTCATCTCGGCTTTTGTGGAGATTATATTTGACAATTCTGACAACAGGTTGCCGGTAAGTTTCTCACCAAACACGATTGACACCTTTTGACTATTTAGTTAGTTATGTTTAGTTTGATATCTCTCCGTTCGTTGGTCAATAAATTCACTCTCCCTCCAGATCGACAAAGAGGAGGTATCCCTCCGCCGTGTCATCGGCGCCAAGAAGGACCAGTACTTCTTAGACAAGAAGATGGTGACGTAAGTGTCTGTTGACTAGTGTCTGTTGTGACTCTGTCTGTTGTGACTGAGCAAAGATCGAAAATTGCCTCTCTGTTTGAATATGTAACCATCATGTAATCAGCAATCACGTATGTTGATTTTGTTCCAGTAAAAATGACGTCATGAACCTCTTGGAGAGTGCTGGTTTCTCCCGTAGTAACCCCTACTACATCGTCAAGCAGGGGAAGGTAAGACGGCACTATGAACATATGCTTTAAACATGCTCCGTTGTGCAACATTCATTTGTTATTTGCTGCAAACATGTTTCTTTGCACCACTGTGCTGACTATATATCTGTTCATATAACCCAACGTCTCATACAATGATATCTTAAGTAACATGTTTTCCCTTGTTTGTAATCTGTGTCCAGAACAACCATATAACTTTCTACACAAATTATACAAAGGATAACTTTAATATGTTTTGTCTCTCGAATGGCTACCCAGACTATTTGCGCCCCCCATCTTTATGCTGCTGCTACTCTGTTATTAACTCTACCTACATGTACATATTACCTCTACTAACCGGTTCCCCCGCACATTGACTCCTGTACCGGTACCCCCCTGTATATAGCCTCGCTATTGTTATTTTACTGCTGCTCTTGAACTATTTGTTACTTTTATTTCTTGTTTTTTAGGTATTTTTCTTAACTGCATTGTTGGTTAAGGCCTTGTAAGTAAGCATTTCACTGTAAGGGCTACACCTGATGTATTCGGCGCATGTGACAAATAAAATTTGATTCATCATGTATCCAGATCAACCATATAACTTTATACATATGATACCTTTCATATGTTTCCTCTCTTTATCCTGTATCCAGATCACTTTATACGTAAGTTATACATGGGTATCGTTCATGTGTGTTTCCTCTCTTTATCATGTATCCAGATTAACCAGATGGCTACAGCCCCAGATTCCCAGCGTCTGAAGCTGCTGCGTGAGGTTGCAGGAACCAGGGTGTACGACGAGCGCAAGGAGGAGTCCATCTCCCTCATGAAGGAAACAGGTACAGTATAAGAACCAAAGTCTCTCTATATGTCTACGATGACACCATCTAAGACTCTGTTCACATGCATTCAGTCACCAGATCTAAGCAGAGGTATTCTGACTCACTACCTAAGATTGGTTTTGATTTAGACAAATTCAAAGCGTGCAGTTATCTATGGGAAAAAACAGTCGACTTTCAGACATATCGCACAAACTTTCAAAATAAAGGCTGCTCTTTCAATTTCCAAATCATTTTCCAAGGAAAGGCTATATAATTTAGTTCCCAGAGTAAGCATCTCCCTTTCCTATTACAAATGGCCCTTGGTTGGGCCACCACAGCTGTAGATATAACTGTAGACCTAAATAACATACTGGTGCTCTGTTTTTGTGTTTCCCCCAGAGGGTAAGAGAGAGAAGATCAATGAGCTGCTGAAGTACATTGAGGAGCGTCTCCAGACCCTGGAGGATGAGAAGGAGGAGCTGGCTCAGTACCAGAAGTGGGACAAGATGAGGAGGGCTCTTGAGTACACTATCTATAACCAGGAGCTCAACGAGACACGTGCCAAGCTGGATGAGGTAACAATAATTTTTTTAAATCAACTAAATGTGTTTATGGAGTTTGGGTTGAGAAATAAATATCTGTCAAATCAAATTGTATTCATCATGGGCACAGGATGTCTAACAAAAAGTAACTTTCAGTTGGTAGGGGTTTGCTTTTGTGATCTGACCTTTCAAATTCTTCCTTTTTTAAATGGCATTTGATATTTTTGATTGCATAGTTAACTGTTCTTTAAATTTTGTTTCCTCTTTCAGTTGTCCTCCAAGAGAGAGACCTGTGGAGACAAGTCCAGACATCTGAGAGATGCCCAGCAGGATGCCAGAGACAAAGTAGAGGTAAGTGATTCTGCATACAGTATTTGCACAGAATGGCTTGGAGTGTTTATGGATCTGATCAGCTTTTCACATTACTGAGCCAAGCTGTACTGAGCTGGCATGGTTACGCATCCATCCACCACAGTTCCTGTAACCGTGCTGAAAAGGACTAGGGGAGGGTTTGGGTTAGGGGAGAGTTTGATCGGGGGGGCTCATCGCGCCCTAGTGACTCCTTGTGGCGGGCCGGGCGCCTGCAGGCTGATTTTGGTTATCAGTTGAATGGTGTTTCCTCCGACACACGACACAAGCGGGTTAAGCGTGCCTGGTGTTAAGAAGCGCGGTTTGGCGGGTCATGTTTCAAGGGGATGCATGACTAGACCTTCGCCTCTACTGAGCCCGTTGGGGAGTTGCAGCGACGAGACAAGATTGTAATTGGATATCACAAAATTGAAGAGAAAAGGGGGGTAAAACAAAAATAGGTTTCTATCTTAGGGCTCTTGTGTATGCAAACCTAACCTGCTTTTTTTCTATTTCCTCTACAGTCAGTGTTCATCTAGTCTACGTATTATTCCTCTCATTGTCTCTTCTCCTCTTCCTCCCATTGTAGGAGACGGAGCGTGTGGTGCGTGAGAAGAAGTCTAAGATCAGTGCCATGAAGGAGGAGAAGGAGCAGCTGAGCTCAGAGAGACAGGAGCAGATTAAACAGAGGACCAAGCTGGAGCTCAAATCCAAAGACCTGCAGGAGGAGCTGGCCGGCAACAGCGAACAGAAGGTAGGGGAGCACAGTGGTGGGGTGGAGGGCGGGGTGAGTGTGTGCGTGTTTGAGATAGAGAGTGGTGTGTGTAGTTGGCAACAGTGAACCGAAGAAACGGGGCGGTCAGAAACATTTACATTTTTTACATTTAAGTCATTTAGCAGACGCTCTTATCCAGAGCGACTTACAAATTGGAACCTCATCTGCGTCACTGTGTGTGGGTTTAGATGTGTGTGTGTGAGACCCCCCATCTTTACCTACTACGTACCTACCTCTCCATCCTCGAACGGGAGCTTCTTCATCTGCGTCAGTGATGATCCCCCCCACACCTCCAACACCCCCTACCTCTTCTTCTCTCCATCCATCCCTCCCTCCCCCCTTGCTTTTCTCAGAGGGTAAGGACAGAAGCCTCTCCATCTGCGTCACTGATTCACCACACACCTCCATCTCTCTCCCCCTACTGCTAGTCTTAACCTCTCTTTCTCTCTCTCCCTGCATCCCTTCATTCTGGGCAGTGGCCCAAGGGAAGAGATCTGGCCCCAATCCCTGTGTGTGTTGCAGATTAGACAGCAGCATCTCAGCGAGGTTGGATTAGGCCCACCTGTCCGGGAGAATGTTGCAACAGCTTTCTTGTTAGCTTTGTTTTGTTGGGATGGTTGGAGGGGGGCAGGAAGAGGGAAGTAGGGAGAAAGCGGGTGGGTGTACCTGCGTCATCTGCCTTTCTGACTGCTGGGAGTCACATGAACCTATCTGAGTGATATGGATCAAAGCAGACTTTAGGAAGCTCCCGGGCGGCGACGACATCGATGAAGGCAGCTCCCGGCACCTCTCTTCTTCAGAGGGGTTGGGTTAAATGAAGATGACACGTTTCAGTTGAATGCATTGTTGTGCAACTGACTTGGTATCCCCTTTCCCTCATGGTTGACATATCTAGAGTAATCACATGTGTAGATCAAATATTATCTGCTGGCGTTTGAACTTATTTCAGTGATGACCCCACACACGTATGAGTATTCTCAAATGCCTCTGAGTGTCACCCGTTGTTACTATGTTTCTATTTAATAATAATGAATTCCTCCTCCAGAAACGTCTGCTGAAGGAGCGGCAGAAGCTGCTAGAGAAGATAGAGGAGAAGCAGAAGGAGCTGCAGGAGACTGAGCCCAAGTTCAACACTGTGAAGGAGAGGGAGGAGAGGGGCATCGCCAGGTCTGTAGGAAAACCCTACACTGCTCAAGGCTCAACAATGAATGAATCGTTTGTAATAGGCAACAACTTTTTAATGTATTAGTAAAAGGATATTTACTCATTTTCCCCCCATGTAATGTTAGTGACACCTGATGTTGAGCCACTAGAAAGTGAATGAAGTTGGTTCTCTTGTAATCCTCATTGGTGAATGCCTGGAGAGTGTCCAACATGGCACCTTAGTAGTAGGCCACTAAATAAGGAATAAGCTTCCCTTCGGAATTGTTTTCTGAACTTCCCTATGTACCTTTTAACACCTGTCATCCCTCGCTCCACCCAGACTGGCCCAGGCCACCCAGGAGAGAACAGACCTGTACGCCAAGCAGGGCCGTGGCAGCCAGTTTACTTCTAAAGAGGAGAGGGACAAGTGGATCAAGAAGGAACTCAAGTCCCTAGACCAGGCCATCAATGACAAGAAAAGGCAGATTGCTGCCATCCATAAAGACCTGGAGGACACTGAGACCAACAAGGAGAAGAACCTGGAACAGTATAGTGTATAGAACCTAACTCATGACTCATTAACAGTTCAATTGGAACTATTATGGTTGATTATAGTGCGAATGATTTTGTTTAAATAGAACGTTTGATTCTGTTCTAGATTTCACTCTGTTCTATAATTATTGGGATCAAGTTTCTATTTGACTGGTCTGTTTTCCCCTGTAGAAACTGGACCAGGACCTGAATGAGGTGAAGACCAGGGTGGAAGAGCTGGACAAGAAATACTACGAAGTCAAGAATAAGAAGGACGAGCTGCAGAGCGAGAGAAAGTAAGATCATGATCTATATCTTAATCATTTGTTTTGCTCCATCATGTTTCTTGGGTTGAGTCATTGCACTGTTAGGCAAAGATATTGATTTGAACCTGTAAATCTTCACTTCGTCTTCTCGCTTTTCTTTCTTCTTTACTGCTTTTTCGTCAATGTTCGTTGAGTCATCATTTGCGCTTTTGTATATTGATTCTATCTTATAAATCATAACTTTCTTTGCTCTTTTTTATTTTATTTTTTACTCTTTCCTCATTGAGTCATGGGTTTGCACTTTAAATATTTATTTACTTAGAAAATATGTATCTACTTTGTCTGGAATCCAAGACGAAGGCATATAAGCCCCGACTCGATCTCCACCATGTTAAAGGTTGGATGGTTATTCCCCTTAAGACTTACATTCAGCTTCCGCCTGGCAACCTTTATTTCCTTACCGGACTGGTCTGCTGTGAATGTCAGCACGCCTTTCCCCTCTCCTCTCCTTAACAATGGAGAGGTATTTATAACCCTGTGAGATGGATGCTGCCTGGTGCTTTGCACTGTGTGCTCTAGAGAAGGGCCTTGAGATACTGAGTTGTGTGAGGAGGAGGGAGAAGACCAGAGACGATGAATAGAATATGACATATGGGTTAATATATGGGTTAATGTTTACAATAGAGCTGCTCTCAAAATTAAGGCATTTTCCTGGAAATGATTCAACAAAATTAGCATCTACAATATTTGCCCTGGCTGCATAATTTGGTACAATGTCTTTTGGACTGAATGACAAGTTAATGCATTAAACTAGCAGTGTGTTTGTCTGTGTGCCTCCAACAGCTATCTGTGGCGGGAGGAGAACGCTGAGCAGCAGGCCCTGGCAGCCAAACGAGAGGAGCTGGAGAAGAAACAACAGCTCCTTAGAGCAGCCACCGGCAAGGTCAGTGTGACCGCCTACCCAACGAAACACACACACACACACTCGCACCTTAGCATGCATTGTCATATCATGCATATCATCATACTGCCACCTGTAAGGTCAAAATAACCTCTTCCCTATTGCGTTAGATTGACCTATGAGTCATATTAATTATAGAAGACCCACCTTCACCTCTACATGAATGTCTATGTAATCCATATCATCCTACTAGCCTTATGCTAAACCATGTGTGGTAGTTCCATTTATCTATGAATCAATGCCAGATTAGATAGGACACACACCTTCCCCTTTACACGTGATCATACTAGCCTTGTGGTAAATCTTCTGAGGCAATCATAGATTACGAAGGTCACACCTTTACACACCCATCCATTTATATACTCCCTGCCCCACGACCAAGGAGAAAGAATACACACACCTTCACACAGACACTCATTTCCACACATTTACTGTTTACTACCAGTCATGTCATGGGCCTGGTGTTACAGATGAATTACTAAGTCCACACCATGAAATGAAGGCTACACACACACACGCCGTCGCACTACCTACTCAACCGATGGTCGGTGGCTCGGCTTTAGCAACGATGAGTCACTGATGAAAGCAATCCCACCTGAACACTGAAGATTCACTTTGTGACTCCATTATTGGGGAAAGAGAGAGAGGTAGTGATTTTGTGATTCAACCAATTATTAGGGAAAGAAATTGCGTAGAGGTAAAGACAGTCTAACAAAGAATCAGCCCACCCCTTTCTCCCCACTCTCCTAGAAATCTACAGTGTATGTCTATGACTCAGCTGCTTATTACTTTTTCAGTCACACTCTAATCAGTCCTTTCTTCAATCAAAATCTCCTCAAAATGACGTACTATCGAAATTCCATGTGGTTAGCTTGGTGATTGCCGTCTTTACTTGCTTGAGTGGTCGAAGCTGACTTATACCCGGGACGTCACAGAGAGTACTTATCTTTTGGACTACAGAATGTGGAAAATCACTATTTTCACCTACGTAGAGTAGTGATGGGCACTATTATTATAAATATCCAAACGGACGTTAGTTTTCGATGACTTCCGAGAGTACATACAAAGATAGACCATGACATCTGAATGAAACAACAGTTTGGCCCTTTTTATGACTGGGCCCCATGACAAACCAATAAAGAGGTGCCGGTAGCCAACACACTTTTCACACATGTGGCTTATTGTGGGTCAATCAAAGCTTCACTACCATCAAAGGCTCCATGTGTAGCAAGTGAAGTGGGAGATTTCTAATCAATGCTAAATGGATTTAGAATTGTGGAATTAAATTGGCTAAATTATGAGGATTAGGCTACAATGAGCAACCAACAGGTAGGCTGTTTTAATATTAATTGAGTTGTAGACAAGGACATGGGGATCAAAACAAGTGCTTTCTTTAAAACATCTATTTCAACTGTCCGAATATCTGAAAACATTTCTGGATATTATTTGAAATCATTTCAAATGCCCATCCCTAATGAAGACGCCACAGATAAATATGCATTTAAAAAGTGTTGAAAAGTTAAGGTAAATCTTGCTGTTTTTGTCCACACTAGGCCATTCTGAACGGTATTGACAGCATCAACAAGGTGCTGGAGCATTTCCGCAGAAAGGGGATCAACCAGCACGTCATCAACGGTTACCATGGCATTGTCATGAACAACTTTGAGTGTGAGCCCGCCTTTTACACCTGTGTGGAGGTCACCGCGGGAACCAGGTGAGTGACGGGCTCTTTTTCAATAGTATTTTTTTTGTATTCCTTATGTCGTTTCCTTTCTCCTGGATTGGAGGAGAAGATCTGAGTTTGTTCCTCTCTGACCTCCGGGGTGTTTTGAGAAGGAGACGGGGAGAGGGGACACAGTGAATCGTGGAAAGACCATTGAGAAGGCCAGAGAGAAGCTTGTTTCCTCAATGTAAAAGTAACTGTTACTCAAACTTGTTGGCTCATACTCCTTCATGTCCCCCTCCCGACCAGGTTGTTTTACCACATAGTGGAGACAGACGAGGTGAGCACCAAGATCCTGACAGAGTTCAACAAGATGAACCTGCCTGGAGAGGTCACCTTCCTGCCCCTCAGCAAGCTGGACGTCAGGGACACCGCCTACCCTGAGACCAACGTAAGGGAATATTCTTGAATGGAATCGTCCTAAAAGTGTAACCAAGCAAAAAAATCTACCATACCTCAAATACCGTACTATGTATTTGACCCAGGCCTGCTATGACTTAGGCTCGTCAAAGAGCATTAAACTGACCTATATTTCTTCGCTCTCTCCTTTAGGATGCCATCCCCATGATCAGTAAGCTGCGCTACAGCCAGCAGTTTGACAAGGCCTTCAAGCACGTGTTTGGAAAGACCCTGATCTGTCGTAGCATGGAAGTGTCCACCCAGCTGGCCAGGGCATTCACCATGGACTGTATAACACTGGAGGGTAGGTGTCGACTAACGTGATCAAGATGACAATTAATGTAAATGACAGCAATTCTGGTCTGCCTTTTACAGTCTATGTTCAAGTAACTAGAGGTTTCTTGATGTAGATTTTGAAGTGTTTCGGTTTTTGTTGTTGTGTTTGTGAGTTGAGATCACAGGTGTTTTTCTGCTGCAGAGGTGACAGCACAGTACCATACCAGTTAGTGTGCTGTGGGACAGTTTAGTTATTTAGTTAATTGTAATTTAAAAAAATAAAAAATCTGTTGTGTGATTTTGTTATTTCTATATATATATTTTTTTTTGTTGTTTTGTTACTGCCTCTCAGGTGACCAGGTGTCCCACCGCGGAGCACTGACAGGGGGTTACTATGACACCAGGAAGTCACGTCTGGAGCTGCAGAAGGACATGAGGAAGGCTGAGGAGGAGCTGGGAGAGCTGGAGGCCAAACTCAACGAGAACCTCCGCAGGAACATCGAACATATCTTTTAACTCCATTGTTAGTTTGTTGGTTCATTCATTCATACAGATCTTCCTAGTCCTCTAAATTAAAGACCCAAACTGATATTTTGTAGGGCCTTATAAAATGAGATTGTTTTTGTCTAATATCCGCTTTGTTTCTCCCCAAATTCTGTTTTCTCCATTTTGTTTTTCCAGGTTTCTTGTTTTCCCCTGTTTCTTCAGGTTTTCGTTCTCAAAATCACACTTAAAAAGGAAAAACAACTTAATTGGAAATGTGTATTTTTGGATGTAGTCACCCTTTTCATTCTAGTGCACACCAAGCACATGGCTGTTGTTTAAATCAAATCATATTAGTCACATGCGCCGAATACAGCACCTTACAATGAAATGCTTACTTACGAGCCCCTAACCAACAACGCTTTAAGAAGTAAAAAGAAATATATATATATATATATATATGACAAGGTGGTAGACGCGCAGTTTTAGGAAATACGAATAACTGCATTCTGTTAATTTATTATGATAAACTTTGGCAAATTAATATTCAATACATTTAGTTGATTCCCTACTATTTAAAAAAATTTTTTTTTTTACCTTTATTTAACCAGGCAAGTCAGTTAAGAACATATTCTTACTTTCAATGACGGCCTGGGAACAGTGGGTTAACTGCCTGTTCAGGGGCAGAACGACAGATTTGTACCGTGTCAGCTCGGGGGTTTGAACTCGCAACCTTCCGGTTACTAGTCCAACGCTCTAACCACTAGGCTACGCCGCCGCCCCAAGTTCAATGCGTTTAAAAATTATATATTGTTGAATTCCGTTTTAATATCTGGATTCCATGATTCTGTCTGCGTTTTCCGCATCGGGAATTTTATAGGCACTGTTTATGTTTCTGATTAGTCAGGAATACAGGCATGTATTGATTTGTGACTTGACCCATTTACCATGGTCCTGTCTCAGTCTAGCTTGTCGTACACTAACTCAACTCCCTACCCTACAGTGGACCTGAAGTGAGTCAGACACCAGAGATACCAATATGCCATTTTAGTCCTAAATACAGGGGCTCAATAGGTGATGGTGTGTTGTCATCTCTCTCGCGCTAAGTTGGAGGAGATTTAATGTGTAAAAGATGAACCGGTTTCGTATTGAAATGGGTGGGATAGTGTGTGTGGTGATTCATGTCATTTAGTTGTAAAACATGGGGATTAAGCAGGTAATGGAGTGTCTCATGTTTTCCTCTCCCTGGTTCTCAGGAGGTTGTGTGTGATTGGCTGGTTAGAGGGTATTTCATGCCTCCAGGTTATGTCTTGAACCCAGCAGGAGGGAGGAGGTGTGTGTAGGTGGATGTTGTAGGATTACATGTATAATATGAGTGTGTGATGGCGAGCCAAAGAGGATTAGCTAGAGTGTGAGAGAAAGAGGGAGAGCAAGAGCATTGCCCTCAGACCTCTTTCTCTGTGAGTCACTGGTAGCAGGAAACACCACGCCGTGTGTGTGTGTGCGTGTGCGCGTGCGTGCGTGCGCTTGAGTTGATTGTTGACATGGCATCACTCCTGTAAGCCCCCAGCAATGAGTCAGAGGTTCAATCAATGATTTTAAAAGGATGTTTATTTATATAGATATATTTTTTCATCTACACCACCTCTGGCCCTTAGGTAAGCTTGCCATTAGGGAGATGCCTGTCTGTTTCATTTTAAATCAGTCTTTAAAGGGGCAATCTGTCATTGCTAGATCATTTTTTTGACTTTTATGATATGGACCCATTGAATCAAATTTAGAAATGACTGATGAGCTTAGTTCACCTGTCATACCCCCCCAAAATATGCCAATGTTTGTAAACAAAGTAAATGTAAACAAACACTATACATTTACATTTAAGTCATTTAGCAGACGCTCTTATCCAGAGCGACTTACAAATTGGTGCATTCACCTTATGACATCCAGTGGAACAGCCACTTTACAATAGTGCATCAACATGGTTAAAACTATAATTGTGATATCATGGACGGTCAGTCCTATGCATTTGAGAGCGGTTACATTTCTCCAGCCCTGTCCCTCAGCTTTTAACCCAAACAGGCAAGGAGTTGATTTTTTATTGTTTCAATTGCTGATGTCCACTTCAATTGTATGGAAAACAAAAGATCTTGTCTTGGATGATTTGAGTTTAACCAGTACAATGTTACATGCTTTGAGCCTCTCCAAAAGTGTTATAAAAACCAATCAATCAATTGAACAATGATGTCCATCATGTATGAAGTATGTTCCTTAACCCTCCCCTGTATATAACAACAATGAGATCTATAGGTTATATAGGTCCTACTTGTTTATAAAGTATGTTCCTTAACCCTCCCCTGTATGTATCAACAATGAGATCTATAGGTTATATAGGTCCTACTTGTTTATAAAGTATGTTCCTTAACCCTGCATCACGTATCAACAATGAGATCTATAGGTCCTACTTGTTTATAAAGTATGATCCTTAACTCTGCATCACGTATCAACAATGAGATCGACCAGCTGATGAACCAGATGCAACAGATTGAGACCCAGCAGAGGAAGTTCAAGGCCTCCAGAGACTCCATCCTGTCTGAGATGAAGATGCTCAAGGAGAAGAGGCAGCAGTCCGAGAAGACGTTCATGCCGAAGGTGAGGTTGATTTGGACTTCAATGTGTCTCTTGATTTCTATCGGGCCCTATTCAAGGGAATCATGAATAAAATGTAGCCGTAGTTGACTGAATCAGACCGTGATCCAGTTCAGCGTTATGACAAAAATGTCAGATTTTTTTTGAGATTCAGAAAAGTACCGTACACATCCAGGAGGATGATAAGAAGGGTGTATTTTTATACCCTACAAATGTCAGTATTATGCTGCCATCACAAGCACCCCGCCTTTTTACATTTGAGAAAATGCAGCAGTCTGAGAAGGCATTCATGCCTAAGGTAGCCTACAGTTATATAGCTAACTTTATGATTGTCCACCAGTTGAACACATGAACACATTGCTGCACTATTCTAGCATAAACTGCCTGCTGCTTGCAAACCAAATGTCATCTTTTGGGCATTGATAAAGTAATTTCAACCCATTTAATCTCTCCTCACAGCATCTCTCTCTCCAGTCTCTAGAGGCCAGTCTCCATTCCATGGAGTCTACCCTGTAACTCTTCCTCCAACTATCTGTCCTTTGTTCTCTCTTCACAGCATCTCTCTCTCCAGTCTCTAGAGGCCAGTCTCCATTCCATGGAGTCTACCCTGTAACTCTTCCTCTCTTCAACTATCTCTCCTTTGTTCTCTCCTCACAGCAACGTTCACTCCAGGCTCTAGAGGCCAGTCTCCATTCCATGGAGTCTACCCTGTAACTCTTCCTCTCTTCAACTATCTCTCCTTTGTTCTCTCCTCACAGCATCTCTCTCTCCAGTCTCTAGAGGCCAGTCTCCATTCCATGGAGTCTACCCTGTAACTCTTCCTCTCTTCAACTATCTCTCCTTTGTTCTCTCCTCACAGCAACGTTCACTCCAGGCTCTAGAGGCCAGTCTCCATTCCATGGAGTCTACCCTGTAACTCTTCCTCTCTTCAACTATCTCTCCTTTGTTCTCTCCTCACAGCATCTTTGTTCTCTCTCCAGTCTCTAGAGGCCAGTCTCCATTCCATGGAGTCTACCCTGTAACTCTTCCTCTCTTCAACTATCTCTCCTTTGTTCTCTCCTCACAGCAACGTTCACTGCAGTCTCTAGAGGCCAGTCTCCATGCCATGGAGTCCACCAGGGAGTCTCTGAAGGCTGAGCTGGGGACAGACCTGCTCTCTCAGCTCAGTCTGGAGGACCAGAGACGTGTGGATGACCTCAACGACGAGATCAGACAGCTGCAGCAGGTAAGGAGACAGTTAATGAAAGACTACATGGGGAACAAGTTTAAACGGGGCACTGTGTGTGGATGTATGGTTGTATGTGGTGTTTGAATTACTGGATAGCTGGATGGTTTTACCTACTGTTAAGACCTTGACGTCGAAATCAGACCACTCCAACATGTAAACATTACACGTTTAAATGGGGCACAGATTATATCTAGAATGAATGAATTACATTTTTATTTTTGTCATCACGAATTGGCAACACATCCCTTGTGAATTAATTGACACAAACAAACATTGCAATACCACAGTGAAATATAGTAATGATCATTCTTCTTCCGTTCTCTGCATTACGCATCGCATAAAGAGTGAAACAAGTTCAATCAATACATAATGGTAAATAAGGTTATCCAAAGTGTAATTATATTCCTAGAGCAGTAAAATCATACATGCATATACAGATAAATAAATACATATTAAACAAGGTTATCCAAACAGTAATTATATTCCCAGAGCAGTAAAATCATACATGCATATACAGATAAATAAATACATATTAAACAGAAGGCATTTAAACCCAGTCTGGCACAAAGAGAAGATTCATTTGGGAGACAAGCCTCTACACAATCTATATACACACGTACAATTTACCACATAGAAGATTCATATGGGAGACAAGCCTCTACACAATCTATATACACACGTACAATTTACCACATAGAAGATTCATATGGGAGACAAGCCTCTACACAATCTATATACACACACGTACAATTTACCACATATAAGGTCAATATTTTTACAATGTAATTATAGGTGCCCTTTTCTTTTACTCCAGGCTTTATCTAAATTTTCCGCAAATGGAAATACGCAATGGACCCAAAAAAATGTGTTTCTCCTCATCGCTGAGCCACATAATGCCAGGGTATATCTGGTGTGCTTTCTGGAATAAGAGCAAGCGTATATCATGGTAGGAAGGGCAATAGAGGATAAAATTAGTTTAATTGTCCTTTCTTCGAGGTCATAATAGTTACATAGTCTTTCCTCTTCCATTTCACCACAATACCGACCTGTTTCAATATGCAGAGGCAATATCGCTGATCTTACCTGTTTCAATATGCAGAGGCAATATCGCTGATCTTACCTGTGCACATAGCGATCTCTTGCTTTTAGGTAGGTTATACATAATATATCTCTCACACACAAATTCACCCTTAATCAAACAAAAGGTTTTCAATTTGGGTTTATGATTTAATCTCCACCCATTTCTTTCCCCAAATTGCATCAACAGTTGTTTTTTAATCATATCTATGTCTCCCTTAATTTAGGCGTCTCCTTGTTTTACATCCAAGGGTGTGGGAAACCAATCTGTACGCTAAAATTTCCCATCAACCCGTCTTTAACAAACTATAGGCTAAAAGATCCCTATTTACAAAATCAATGTTTTAATTCTATTTAATTTAAACCTTTTATTTAACTAGACAATACAAAATCAAAAGCTTTCTGGAAATCAATGAAACATGCAAAAGTAGGCTTCTCTTCGTGTAATCTATTTCTGATTATTGTTCAGACCGAGAAGATATGATCTATATAGGCGGTGGACTTTTGTTTTGTTCTTCCACCAGAATGTTTTTATCCTCCAAAAAGGTCAATAGCCTTTTGTTGAGGATGGATGAATATAATTTATGAACCGTACTTAATAAACTTATGCCTCTATAGTTCAGTGGCACTCTCAGGTCATTGTTTTGAAGATATGGGAATGGGATTCACTATAGACTTGTATGGCAGTATACTGTACTCAAAAACACATTTGGAGCAAATTATATAGGACTTCAATTAATTATTATTTTTTGTATTTTTTTTTAAACCTTTATATAACTAGGCAAGTCAGTTAAGAACAAATAATTTTTTACAATGACAGCCTACTGTCAATTTAGGGGATTTTTAAACCTCATTAGGCTAAACACTTAGCCTAAACACAATCACTTTCTTAACTTTTGCAGACAGCTCCTCATTTAAGTACGGGTTACATATATACGAGGGAACCTGTGTAATATCAAGAGTATCTTCTTGTAATTAGGCCTGTACGGGGTATGTATCTTCTTGTAATTTGGCCTGTACAGGGTATGTATCTTCTTGTAATTAGGCCTGTACGGGGTATGTATCTTCTTGTAATTAGGCCTGTACGGGGTATGTATCTTCTTGTAATTAGGCCTGTACGGGGTATGTATCTTCTTGTAATTAGGCCTGTACGGGGTATGTATCTTCTTGTAATTAGGCCTGTACGGGGTATGTATCTTCTTGTAATTAGGCCTGTACGGGGTATGTATCTTCTTGTAATTTGGCCTGTACGGGGTATGTATCTTCTTGTAATTTGGCCTGTACAGGGTATGTATCTTCTTGTAATTTGGCCTGTACAGGGTATGTATCTTCTGCCCCGAATGGTGTATTACCTGGTTGAGGAAGTTTGTGGATATTATCAAGAATACAGACAGTGATTGAATGAATACCGAAAGTTCACTTGATTCTAATTTATCACCCTGTCCCTGATGATAGAAGAAAAATGGCTTATGATCATTTCACTGTCTTGTTCCTTCCGTTGTTATATCATACATGGAATGTTAACAGCTTTGTCTTTGCCTTTTTGATACAAAAACACACAAACACCCTCAGACTCACAGTCGATTTTTAAGTGTCCTCGATGAGTTGAGCGCTAGCTAGCTGCGGTGGTGTGGGCACTGCATTCACAGCCAACCACACAGACACACTACCGGCTGCTCACAATGACCACCTCAGTAGCCACCTCAGCCGTTCTATCTGCTAACGTTATGCAATCGTCCCCGATTATAGAAATAGACTCATGTTCTGTACAGGAGTAGGTAGACGGGCTGTGACCCTCAGTCTCCTCTCTCTTTCTCTCCCCGCCTGCAGTTCTTTTCATCATTTTTGCCCTCTAAATTCATTTCTCTTTCTTTCTTATGAAGGCTCCTTTGTTTGGGGGGGGTACGCTCTATTTCTCTCATCTATTCTATTACAAACAGAGGGAGTCTCTCTCTGAAATGTGTTCTGTATTTTGTTTTGAAAGATGAGGACATGAATGTTGAACAACAAACATGATTGTTGTGTTTGTGTGTGATGTATTGTTGTATGAAAGGAGCAATTCCTCATGTTATCTTTGTGTGTAGGACAACAGGCAGCTGCTGAATGAGAGGATCAAGCTGGAGGGGATCATGACCAGGGTGGAGACGTACCTCAACGAGAACCTACGGAAACGCCTCGACCAAGTAGAACAGGTCTGGTGTTACACAATGTGCAAAACTAAACCTAGAACAAGTCCGGTTCCACAGTAGAGGTACTGTTCCAGAATTTTCCAAACAGAAACTAGACCGGTCCGGTTCCAGAATGTCTAGATGGGAACCTAGAACAGGTAGAATTCTAGAATATCACAATAGTGACATTTTTATTATTATTATTTTTTTTTAATCTTTTTTTTTTAATTCAGTCAGAATTTATTTCACATTGTCTCGTGACCCCACCCCACATATTGACACAACCTTAAAATTGCAGCATTAACTTTTTTACATCAACAAATAACCTTCAATTCATTACATTTTAATCTGTTATCAAAATGAAAATAAACCATTAAATAAATACTCAATAAAATGTCATTTTTCTAAATATCTTTCTCAAAAACGTTTGTATGTTGTCCCTTATAATATTTTGTACTGTTTATTTTTTTGTTCCCGACTTTGAATACCACTGCTGTAGGAGATGTATGAGCTGAGAGGGACATAGGGAAGCGCTTGTGAATGTGTTTGTTACTCCTTATTAACTTCTTTCTCCATGTGATCCTGTAGGAGTTGAATGAGCTGAGAGAGACTGAGGGAGGCACCATGCTCACAGCCACCTCCTCAGAGCTGGAGGGAATCAACAAACGCATCAAAGATACACTGGCACGCTCCGAGGGTAGGTCTCACACACACAGGCATTAGCAATATAATGGAGCTCACAGGAAGTATTGTATTAGTCTCTCTTAGTACGTTATTTGACCTGAATTGATGAAAACCTACACACAATCCTCAATATCAATAGAGGTACAACTCAAGTACAATAGTTAGTCTTCAAAGTGCCAACTGTCCCTGTTCATCCCCCAGACCTGGATGTGCTAATCGACAAGGCGGAGATTGAGGTCAAAGACCATGCCAAGAGCATGGACCGCTGGAAGAACGTAGAGAAGGAACAGAACGACGCCATCAACCATGACACCAAGGAGTTGGAGAAGATGACCAACCGACAGGTCCGCCTTTTGAATCGTCAGCTATATTAGAGTTTAGTGTTTCCATTATGTTGGATAGATTGGGGGTAAGGCCCTGCAATAGACTAGCATCCTGCCCAGTCGGTGTACAGAAACAGTAGATGGGCTCCTGCTCCTATGAGCCGTTCTGGCTCGCACAAACCAAGGCTACTTACTGTACCTTATTAGGATGCCCATTGACTGACCCCATGACGACCGCTAATCTTCCTGCAGTCCAGACACACGACTAAAAATACATTCGACATAAGACTTGACAATTTATGTTGAAAGATGACAGTAGTAGACATTAAAAACATTTGATAAGCAGATATTAGAATAGTTTAAAATACCTGATAGGTAACACCTGTTATTGCGCCTTGTGTCTCTGATCATTGCTGATGCTGTGTGATAATAAAGTACTACTACTAAAGCCATAATGCTACTGTTGCTACTCCTACTACAGGGCATGCTGCTGAAGAAGAAAGAGGAGTGCATGAAGAAGATCAGGGAGCTGGGGTCCTTACCCCAGGAGGCCTTCGAGAAGTACCAGACCCTCACACTCAAACAGGTGAATTCTCTCTCTCGGAATAAACACACACACACGCACTCTCTCTCTCTAGGAGTATACACACACACTCCCTAGGGATAAACCTGCACACATACTCTGAACACACACTCTATAGGTAAACAAACTCTCTCTCTCTCTGGACTCCCTGTCCTGTTTTTAACTTTCAGGACTTTGATTAGCAGCCAAAGCCAAACAGTCACGACGACAATAATCTCAGAGAGCCTCCTCAAGCCTCGACCGAGGGGCCAGGGCCTGGTCACATACACACGGCTGAGACACCGCCCACTCACTCTCACACTTATGAAAGCAGCAGCAGCCACCTCACTGTGACTCAGACACCTAGTTAGCCGGCTCCTGCCACCAGACATCCCTGGGCACCTCGGTGTTTGTCGAGTGGGCTGCTGGCTCATGTCTCATAAGTGTGTGTCTCCTTGACCAGACTAGAAATATCCCATACTTCGTGAGGATGAGCGTTAGCTTCCTTAATCTTTCTCCCCAAGACATTGAGTTTTGATTAGCTGGCCAGGTCCAATAGTGGATTCTTGAAGTGGATGAAGCCAAAGGATGATAGTCTACCTCTTATACAGCCTCTCTTTTTGATAGGTCTCTTGACTTGACATAGAAACTGAAGATTATTAATAGTTTTGAGTGTTTTGAAGGGATACGTGTCAGAGTTGGGATTATGGTTATTTCAACTCCTCTTCATACTCAAGAGATGATGATTAGAAATATCCTCTTTGGCACTTTGCCATCAAGCTTTTCGCCTGAATCGTGTATGTCTACAATATAGCATGCATAGTAACACGTTACCTCGTCTCTTCATCCTAATGTTCCTCTCCGCAAGTTGTTCTGTAAGCTGAAGCAGTGAAACACAGAGCTGAAGAAGTACGGCCACGAGAACAAGACATGTTTAATGTTACCCTAACTCTCTCTCTCTTCCTCTCCCTCCCTCTGTAGCTGTTCCGTAAGCTAGAGCAGTGCAACACAGAGCTGAAGAAGTACAGCCACGTGAACAAGACATGTTTAATGTTACCCTAACTCTCTCTCTCTTCCTCTCCCTCCCTCTGTAGCTGTTCCGTAAGCTAGAGCAGTGCAACACAGAGCTGAAGAAGTACAGCCACGTGAACAAGAAGGCCCTGGACCAGTTTGTCAACTTCTCTGAGCAGAAGGAGAAGCTGATCAAGCGCCAGGACGAGCTGGAGCGAGGACACAAGTCCATCATGGAGCTCATGAACGTGCTGGAGCTCAGGAAGTACGAGGCCATCCAGCTCACATTCAAACAGGTACGTTGTCCTCACTGGGCAAGTACCCAACCCCTTCATTAGGTGACGGGTGCGCTTCAACCCTTGAATCAAAATCTCAATCGAGTCTCAAATTGGTACGCTTTCAACCTGATTTACATCTCTAACAGATAGACTGTGATGCCTTCTGCACATACACCTGTACCCCTGAGCAAGGTCTCAATCAGAGTATTCAACCCCCCGAATAAGTCCTTAACCTTCAACACAAATATTCGTGATTTAACCATATGAAACTCAAGACTCCAAATGAAGGACATGGTTGTTGAGTTCTGTCAGCATGAGTTCAATCAAGCACATTCATATTGCTGGATTGATAATAGTAGTTTTTACGTACAAGCTCTTTTCATTTTAAAGTAATAATCTCTGTTCCAAAGTGACTAACCAGGGCCTCCCGGGTGGCGCAGTGGTCTAAGGCCACCAGAGACTCTGGGTTCGAGCCCAGGCTTTGTCGCAGCCGCACCTGGGAGGTCCGTGGGGCAATGCACAATTGGCCTAGCGTCGTCTGGGTTAGGGAGGGTTTGGCCGGTAGAAATATCCTTGTCTCATCACGCACTAGCGACTCCTGTGGTGGGCCGGGCACAGTGTATGCTAACCAAGGTCGCCAGGTGCACGGTGTTTCCTCCGACACATTGGTGCGGCTGGCTTCCGGGTTGGATGCGCGCTGTGTTATTAAGAAGCAGTGCAGCATGGTTGGGTTATGTTTCGGAGGACGCATGGCTTTCGACCTTCGTCTCACCCAAGTCCGTACGGGAGTTGTAGACAAGATAGTAACTACTAACAATTGGATACTATGAAAAGGGTGGTAAAATGTCAATTAAAAAAAAACAGTGACTAACCATATCATGGCAAATTCCATCTTTCCTCTTCTCAGGTGTCTAAGAACTTCAGTGAGGTGTTCCAGAAGCTGGTTCCAGGGGGCAAGGCCACTCTGGTGATGAAAAAGGGTGACACGGAGGGGGGTCAGTCCCAGGACGAGGGGGAGGGGGGCACCGACAGCGAGAAGGGCTCAGGCTCTCAGAGCAGTGTGCCCTCTGTAGACCAGTTCACCGGAGTCGGCATCAGGGTAAGAGTGTTTGTAGACCGGTGTGTGTGTGTTTTGAGAACCCGAGAACCACTAGAGAGATTTGTGATAAATAGTGTAAATGTCATATGTACTCTGAATAGCTTTTATGAGGTATTTTTTTCTCCCAATTTGACACTGCTCTAATCAAAGAGAAGTCTCCCAGTGTCGATACCACATTACATGTATTTTTTATACGTACACAGTGACGACACCAATTGTTGGTCATGGAGATTTGGTTAAAAGTCATGAAATTCGATATGTCAATGTGTATGTAGAAAGTATTCATACCCACATTTTGCTGTTACGTCCTGAATTCAAAATAGATAAACATTCAAATACATATCACCCATCTACACACATGCCCCATAAGGACAGTGAAAACATGTTTTCAGATTTTTTTTTAAAACAACTAATTTATAGAACATTTTATACAGAAATATCTAATGTAAATAAGTATTCACACCCCTGAGTCAATGTTACAATCATCTTTGGCAGCGATTACAGCTGTGAGTCTTTCTGGGTAAGTCTAAGAGCTTTGCACACCTGGATTGTACAATATTTGCCCATTATTATTTAAAAAATTATTCAAGCTCTGTCAAGTTGGATGTTGGTCATTGCTAGACAGCCATTTTCAAGTTTTGCAATAGATTTTCAAGCCAATTTAAGTAAAAACGGTATTAGTCTTTGTAAGCAACTCCAGTGTATATTTGGCCTTGTATTTTTAGATTATTGTCCTGCTGAAAGGTTCATTTGTCTCTGTCTTTTGGAAAGCAGACTGAACCAGGTTTTCCTCTAGCTCCATTCCATTTATTTTTTATCCTAAACTCCCTAGTCCTTGCCGACGACAAGCATACCCATTACATGATGCAGCCATCACTATGCTTGAAAATATGAAGAGTTGTACTAAGTGTTGTGTTGTTGGATTTGCCCCAAACATAAAGCTTTGTATTCAGGACAAAGTTAATTTCTTTGCCACATTTTTTACTTTAGTGCCTTTATTGCAAACTTATTTTTATGTATTCTTACATGCTTATTTTGACTTATATTAGTATTGTGGAGTAACTACAATGTTGTTGATCCATCCTCAGTTTTCTATCACAAACTCTGTAACTGTTTTAAAGTCACCATTGGCCTCATGGTTTCCTTCCTCTCTGACAACTGAGTTAGGAAGGACGCCTGTATCTTTGTAGTGACTGGGTGTATTTATACACCATCCATAGTGTCATTAATAACTTAACCAAGCTCAAAGGGATACATGTTTACCATTGGGTGCCCTTTGCGAGGTATTTGTGCTTGACTGTGTTTTGAATTTCACTGCTCGACTGAGGGACCTTGCCGATAATTGTATGTGTCGGGTACAGAGATGAGGTAGTCATTTATGTTAAACTCTATTATTATACACACATAGTGAGTCCATGCAAATTACTTGTTAAGCAAATGTTTACTCCTTAACATGTTTAGGCTTGCCATAACAAAGTGGTTGAATACTTACTGATTCAAGACATTTCAGCTTTTCATTTTTTATTATAAAAAAAAAAAAACACAATTCCACTTTGACATTATGGGGTATTGTGTGTAAGCCAGTGATACAAAACCTCTATTTAATCCATTTTAAATTCAGGCTGTAACACAACAAAATGTGGAAAAAGTCAAGGGGTGTGAATACTTTCTGAAGGCACTGTATGTGTATATCCTTTTCAATAATATTCCACATGTGTTTCTCTGGTCTTTCCCCCTCCAGGTGTCGTTCACGGGGAAGCAGGGGGAGATGAGGGAGATGCAGCAGCTCTCTGGAGGTCAGAAGTCCCTGGTGGCCCTGGCCCTCATCTTCGCCATCCAGAAGTGTGACCCCGCTCCTTTCTACCTGTTTGATGAGATCGACCAGGCCCTGGACGCACAGCACAGGAAGGCTGTCTCGGGTAATAACACCACTCATAGCAAATAAATACAGCATATTTTATACAACACAACCACTCACAGACTGCCTCCCTTGGATAAGAAGAGATGGAATAAGTGTGTTGAATTTACAGCTAGCCTTTCTGTCTTGATTTTCAATGTTCGGCCATCCACAACCCTTGCCTGGCTGCCTGAACTCCTTGCTCCGGCCAAACGCTACGCCCATAGACGTTAGTTTCTTCTCCACAATGAGTCTGGATCTGAGTACTGAAGTATATAGAGCAGTGGAAGAATTCAGTTTGGGTCGTCAGGCAACAACGATCCTTCAAGCAAGCATGAAGAAATGTAAGCATTATAACATATCTATAAATCTCTTATCCTTACCAGTGTGTAATGTGTGTTCCAGATATGATTGTAGAGCTGGCGGGCCATGCCCAGTTTATCACCACTACGTTCAGACCTGAGCTTCTGGAGTCAGCTGACAAGTTCTACGGAGTCAAGTTCAGAAACAAGGTGAAGTTACTTAAACGTTTATACGTTGGTCCACATCAGTATGAATGTGTGGGTACTGGCTACTCACTCACTGGCTAGTTTTAGACTAGTTTAACAACCTCTGGCATTCAGAGACGTGAAAAGTATGTTTCATAAGATGGTTGTCTCAGTAGAACTCAGACACAGGCATTGGTTACTCACTGTGTGTGTGTTTCCAGGTGAGTCACATTGACGTGATCTCGGCAGAGCAGGCGAAAGACTTTGTGGAGGACGACACTACCCATGGTTAAGAATAATCAACTCTTCCTCATCCACCTCCGTAGTGCACTGCCTAACTCTGAGCCTTCAGTCCTCTCCGCTCCGACAGAACTCAACCAGGACTCTATGGTCAGCCATTATTGGAAACTATTCCCATTCTAGCGTCAGAACTCCCAGGTCCATCATCTAGCGTCAGAACTCCCAGGTCCATCATCTAGCGTCAGAACTCCCAGGTCCATCATCTAGCGTCAGAACTCCCAGGTCCATCATCTAGCGTCAGAACTCCCAGGTCCATCATCTAGCGTCAGAACTCCCAGGTCCATCATCTAGCGTCAGAACTCCCAGGTCCATCATCTAGCGTCAGAACTCCCAGGTCCATCATCTAGCGTCAGAACTCCCAGGTCCATCATCTAGCGTCAGAACTCCCAGGTCCATCATCTAGCGCTCAGTAGCTCCACCACTGTTCCTTCCTCTATGACATCATTATGACGACGTCCATCGTCTTAGCGACCGAGGAGGGGAAATAAAAGTTCATTTTGGGTTTTTCTGGCCCATTTTTATTTGATTTTTAACAATGTTTTCAGGTGGTCATGTTGATGTTTGAGATGAGGGTTGAATTTCAGTGCTGGCGCAGCCTTTGACCTCATTGTATATTGAAAATGGAGAACTTTTCCGATTTAAATGCATGTTCTTTTTTTTATTTGAAACTGTTGGTCTGTGCTGATGTTGTGCGGAGGATTTTTCATCATAAATTGGTTGGTCACTTTGAATCTCAAACTGTGAGGTATAGTGAAAGACCGAGAAATAATAACCCGTTTGTCAGAATAATCTTTTTTAAGATATGACATATTATTAACTTGTTGTAATGTCGTTACCAGAAAAATGGTTTGAAACAATCTGAATTGTTTTTGTATTCTTTCTTTTTGTTAACGGTGTCTTGGCATTCCCTGTTGTAGGTCATTATCTTGTAACCAGTTAGTTCTACACTGACTGCAGCATTTTAACTAGTTGTTCTCTCCATGTTACTCTATTAGAAAACAATAAAAACCGTATAAGGACATTTCCTGAAGAGAAGTTGTGTGCATTTGTAGTGAAGTAAGTTGTAGTGTGACATGTGCTCTCTAGCATTATACCACTGGGTGGCGCTAGGTCACAAACTCTTCACCTCCTGAACCATACATCTGTCTGGTAACTTCATGGACCACGAATAAGATGAAGTTACACCACGAGGTGTAACGAGGGACCTATAATATACATAGTGAATGTCTAGAGGAGTGGCACAGAGATTGATTTGTGATCATGACACTTGATACCACCAAATGAGCCTACTGGTGTTTCATGCTGTAGGATGTAATATCAGACATGGGGATCATATCAGTGAAGAGGCTAGCTACCAGAAACCCAATTGAACATTCATTCAATGGTCACCATTGAATGAATTTCATTCTGCCATGCGGGACACCTAAATATGACAAATAAAATATATTTCTACCAATGAGCCTGACAGTATTTCTGAAGTTGGTTGATAAGATGTCAATCTGAAACAGTATAGTGGTATGACTAGTCAGGAAGGTAATGAAACCCAGATTAACATCTGATCAATGGCCCTAATTGAACCATTGATGGATTTCAATCTGCCAAGTGGGACACCCAGAAGTTAATTGTGATCCTCTCGTCTCCTCACACTTTTTATTTTCTGTCTGATGAAATCCCCATGACCTAGCCTGGCCCAACGTCTGTTTGTGCTTGTCTTGCCAGTTAGTCTCTCTGGGACTAGGGTAACCCAGTGCCCTGTCCATGAATGTGAAAGGGTGAGACCCCCCCCCCAGACTGTGTACCCAGAGTCAGCCAGACATCTGGGATAGATAGATAGTCATATGCTTAATGTCCCTACTGACCGTGACTACAGTACACTGATTACTGACCACCAGACTCGTCTCACACCCTGCCAACAGAACACCTCATACCCCTGTGCCCTGCCAGGCCCAAGCCATTAGCCAGGGAGCAGGCAATACTCCATACTCTCTCACTGTCCTTAGTCAGCTGATCTGAACTCTGTATTTTATCCAAGTGTCAAGTAATTGCTGTCAGATGATCTGACATCTATCCAAGACAACCTAAGCAATGTTGCCCCTCTCTCGTCAGCTGAAATCAACTCACACCCCCTCCTCTTCCTACCATCCATTCCCTCTGCCTACTCCCATTCTGCTAAAATATATATCTATCATATTTAAATACAGTACTCTTTTCCTTCCCTCCACCCTCACCTCTACAGAACATATAAAATCATAGTTTCCGGTGAGAGGGTGACCTCCCCAGTCATCCTCCCTCTAATCAAAATTCTGCTAAAATATATATCTATCATATTTAAATACAGTACTCTTTTACTTCCCTCCACCCTCACCTCTACAGAACATATAAAATCATGTTTCCGACCTCCCCCACATCCTCTCTTCCTCCCCTGCAGGTTAGTGTTTTTTCTTCATGAATCTTGTTCTGGAGGCAGCTCTGCACGGTGGTCACTAGCTGGCACAGCCACAAAGCCATAACATCGGATTTTAAACCTAACCATAACCACATTGTTAACACTAATGCCTAAACCTAACCTTTAATTAAGACTTTTTTTCATTTTTTTTTTACGAAAGACAATTTTGACTTTGCAGCTGGCCTATCTAAGGTGAAGACTCATGACAATAAATGTCAACCTGCTCCTCCCCTCCATACCCTCCCACTCATCTAGCCCTCATATCCTGTGGAATAAGAGCTACAGGTTCCGCCCCCTATTCCCTTTATCGTGGACTACTTTTGACCAGGGTCCATAGGGCTCGGGTCAAAAGTAGTGCACTAAATAGGGAATAAAGTGCCATTTGGGATGCACCCACAGTAATCAACAGATGATCCCAAGCCCATAATCAGGCCAGAGACATAAAGCGAGAGACTAACTTCAATAAACCACAACATAAATCTGTCCGGGATGTACAGCCATTCACACCAACAAGTTAATTTGTTGTCCGACAGGTGCCGTTATACTGCTGGTACTGTACGAATCAGAGCTGGGTGCAAATACTATTTGGAATATTTCAAATGCCCGATCTGGGCCTGTCAGGCACAATTGAACCAATAGAATAGCTACAAAATCCCACCCATCTGGCACTCCAGGCAGGTTAAACAAAAAGGATTTGAAATGTTTCCTAATACTGTTTGAATCCAGGTCTGACTGTGGTGGTGAGGGACCAGTTATTAACACTGGATGCCCTGTCCTTGCACTGCGGTGGTCTGGTCTGACAGGATTTGTACAGTGTCACACATCCAGTAAACATGTCATGGGGGAGAGGAGACGTCAGGGAGATGAGACAACAGTTGTCAGGCTACTAGATGAGAGTCATGTTCACAAGGACACCTCATGTGCAACTCCAGGGTCATGTTCATTAGGGCAGGCAACAGAAAATGCTTTTTACGTTTTTTAATTGCAACAGAAAATGAAAATGAGCAGATAGCGATCCCTCCCTGTTAAGTCAGTTATGTTCCGTTTGGTGCCTAATGAACCCAGGGCTATGGTTGTCTGTGTGGGGCTGGGGCTGGAGGACTGGGGTTGGGGCTGCCCTCCCTCCCCCCGTTACCCTCGCAGGAGGCCAGTTTAGCAGTTCAGACACCATGGCGCCGGGGTCCCAATGGAGATGAGATGGATTTACCCTCTAATTCAATTACTGTAATATTATATCAGTAGCACTTTATTTGATGGGACTAGTATTAAACTACTGTTTGTTTGGTAACTAACTATCCAGAACTAAATGGTGTTGGTTTCATAGTAGCCCTTAGAGAGTGAGACATAAAATAAAGATACAATAAATCAAACTACAGTTTAATAATGGTTCTTTAATAAATGTTTTGAGTGAATGTTGTTGGATTCAGTTTGGCCGTAGTTGGAAATGTGGTAATATAATTTTAAATCATAGCCAATGACCTACAGTATGTATATGGGAATACACAACATCCACAGTTCGTAGTTGTTAACAGCTGTTACCCTACAGCCTGTACACCCTAACCCTCAACCACAACCCAACCCTAGCCTGTACACCCTAACCCTCAACCACAACCTAACCCTAGCCTGTACACCCTAACCCTCAACCACAACCTAACCCTAGCCTGTACACCCTAACCCTCAACCACAACCCAACCCTAGCCTGTACACCCTAACCCTCAACCACAACCCAACCCTAGCCTGTACACCCTAACCCTCAACCACAACCCAACCCTAGCCTGTACACCCTAACCCTCAACCACAACCCAACCCTAGCCTGTACACCCTAACCCTCAACCACAACCCAACCCTAGCCTGTACACCCTAACCCTCAACCACAACCCAACCCTAGCCTGTACACCCTAACCCTCAACCACAACCCAACCCTAGCCTGTACACCCTAACCCTCAACCACAACCCAACCCTAGCCTGTACACCCTAACCCTCAACCACAACCCAACCCTAGCCTGTACACCCTAACCCTCAACCACAACCCAACCCTAGCCTGTACACCCTAACCCTCAACCACAACCCTAGCCTGTACACCCTAACCCTCAACCACAACCCAACCCTAGCCTGTACACCCTAACCCTCAACCACAACCTAACCCTAGCTTCATGTCCACATCCCGGTTCGACCCAAACCTTAGCCTCAACCTTAACTCTTTACTCAGCATCGAAAGTCATTAGAATGTACATGACATTTGTTTTGCTTCTTCAATCTTTTGGTTAGTGACACTAGGCTTGTTTCATCCTAAATAATAAAATAATATGCCATTTAGCAGACGCTTTTATCCAAAGCGACTTACAGTCATGTGTGCATACATTCTACGTATGGGTGGTCCCGGGAATCGAACCCACTACCCTGGCGTTACAAGCGCCATGCTCTACCAACTGAGCTACAGAAGGACATACTGTGCTTTTACAATCCTAACACCTAGTGTTAACTAAGTGTTGGTGTGTGAGTGCTGTTCAATTCCATAAAACGTTCCGAAGTGTTTACAAAGTCTTTTTTCACAACCATTTAAAACAGTCGTCTCTGTACCTCTTCCTCAAACCTAAACCCCCACTAATATAACACAGGAGACACAGCGTACCTGAACCCAGTGCCATGGTCAGCGCCATGCTCTGTCACTATGTCATTTTAGTTCTCCATAGAAGAACTGCATCTGCCATACCCGTGTGAACAATGGAATTTACGAGCTGTTGTCATCGGCGACGGCCGGTGCCTTCATTCCTTTTTTTAAGCCTATTTTATGAGGTCAGGCGTTCTCCACATAGATATGGAGGTAGCAACAGGGACCAACGTCCTCTGTGGATTGGGGGGCCGGCTCCAGGCATAAATGACTTAGAGCCCCAGGCCCCAGTAGGGTTAGAGTGAGCATGAGAGGGAGAGAGAATGAAAGAGCAAGATAATGAGAGAACAGACATGGCGAAATAGATACCTTCTTCTCACGCCATGGCCTTAGCCACAGCTGACCTGTGTGTGTGTGTGTGTGTGTGTGTGTGTGTGTGTGTGTGTGTGTGTGTGTGTGTGTGTGTGTGTGTGTGTGTGTGTGTGTGTGTGTGTGTGTGTGTGTGTGTGTGTGTGTGTGTGTGTGTGTGTGCGCGTGCATACGTCATATAACCGCCGTCGAGTCCAAACACAGAGGGTTTAGCATAATCCTCGACTCCCCCGCACATTGACTCTGTACCGGTACCCCCTGTATATAGCCTCCACATTGACTCTGTACCAGTACCCCCTGTATATAGCCTCCACATTGACTCTGTACCGGTACCCCCTGTATATAGCCTCCACATTGACTCTGTACCAGTACACCCTGTATATAGCCTCCACATTGACTCTGTACCAGTACACCCTGTATATAGCCTCCACATTGACTCTGTACCAGTACACCCTGTATATAGCCTCCACATTGACTCTGTACCAGTACACCCTGTATATAGCCTCCACATTGACTCTGTACCAGTACACCCTGTATATAGCCTCCACATTGACTCTGTACCAGTACCCCCTGTATATAGCCTCCACATTGACTCTGTACCGGTACCCCCTGTATATAGCCTCCACATTGACTCTGTACCAGTACACCCTGTATATAGCCTCCACATTGACTCTGTACCAGTACACCCTGTATATAGCCTCCACATTGACTCTGTACCAGTACACCCTGTATATAGCCTCCACATTGACTCTGTGGTCCTTCTGTAGCTCAGTTGGTAGAGCATGGCGCTTGTAACGCCAGGGTAGTGGGTTCGATTCCCGGGACCACCCATACGTAGAATGTATGCACACATGACTGTAAGTCGCTTTGGATAAAAGAGTCTGCTAAATGGCATATTTCTTTCTATTTACCAGTACACCCTGTATATAGCCTCCACATTGACTCTGTACCAGTACACCCTGTATATAATAATATATGCCATAGCCTCCACATTGACTCTGTACTGGTACCCCCTGTATATAGCCTCCACATTGACTCTGTACCGGTACACCCTGTATATAGCCTCCACATTGACTCTGTACCAGTACACCCTGTATATAGCCTCCACATTGACTCTGTACCAGTACACCCTATATATAGCCTCCACATTGACTCTGTACCAGTACCCCCTGTATATAGCCTCCACATCCCCCTGTATATACTGTACAGGGTGTACCAGTACCCCCTGTATATAGCCTCCACATTGACTCTGTACCAGTACCCCCTGTATATAGCCTCCACATCCCCCTGTATATACTGTACAGGGTGTACCGGTACCCCCTGTATATAGCCTCCACATCCCCCTGATATACTGTACAGGGTGTACCAGTACCCCCTGTATATAGCCTCCACATCCCCCTGTATATACTGTACAGGGTGTACCGGTACCCCCTGTATATAGCCTCCACATCCCCCTGTATATACTGTACCCGGTACTCCCCTGTATATAGCCTCCACATTGACTCTGTACCAGTACCCCTGTATATAGCCTCCACATCCCCCCCTGTATATATAGCCTCCACATTGACTCTGTACTGGTACCCCCTGTATATAGCCTCCACATTGACTCCACTGTATATAGCCTCCACATTGACTCTGTACCAGTACCCCCCCTGTATATACTGTACAGGGTGTACCAGTACCCCCTGTATATAGCCTCCACATCCCCCTGTATATACTGTACAGGGTGTACTGGTACCCCCTGTATATAGCCTCCACATTGACTCTGTACCAGTAAACCCTGTATATAGCCTCCACATCCCCCTGTATATACTGTACAGGGTGTACCGGTACCCCCTGTATATAGCCTCCACATTGACTCTGTACCGGTACCCCCTGTATATAGCCTCCACATTGACTCTGTACCAGTACCCCCTGTATATAGCCTCATCGACATCCCCCTGTATATAGCCTCCACATTGACTCTGTACCAGTACCCCTGTATAAAGCCTCCACATCCCCCTGTATATACTGTACAGGGTGTACCGGTACCCCCTGTATATAGCCTCCACATTGACTCTGTACCGGTACCCCCTGTATATAGCCTCCACATTGACTCTGTACCAGTACACCCTGTATAAAGCCTCCACATCCCCCTGTATATAGCCTCCACATTGACTCTGTACCAGTACCCCCTGTATAAAGCCTCCACATCCCCCTGTATATACTGTACAGGGTGTACCGGTACCCCCTGTATAAAGCCTGGCTTGTTATTTTACTGCTGTTTAATTATTTGTTACTTTTATTTTCTACTTATCTATTTTTTACTTAACACTTTTTAAAAACTTCTTAAAGCGTTGTTGGTTAGGGGCTCGAAAGTAAGCATTTCACTGTAAGGTCTATTCGGCGCATGTGATAAATAACATTTGATTTGATTTGGTAATGAGTCATAAAGGTAGCATATTCAAATGGTTTTCATTATAAAGCTAAGCCTAGATAATGACTTCTCACATCTGGTTAAATCACCCGCAAAATAAACATCCCCAACGCCATCATGGGAATGCCCTGCTGCCGTGTTCTGGGGAATGGAATTCTCAACTGTACCCTCCGTAGACGTTTCTGTTCTGGAAAACTGATCGTATGGAAAGGGAAGGGATCTGCTCTTAACCAGGCAGGCCCGGGTGGATTGTTATGGTTGTCTGTGTTTTGGTGAATTATTGTGACGAAGTGATGAGACTAAACCACAGTCCGACAGGGACACACAGGAGCTTTTTGTTTCACTTTCATTTATTGTTTGTCAAAAAAAATTATAATCCACAGGATTAAAATCTACTGTTAAAACCAAAAACACACGTGTTGAAAAAAAAGATTGGAAAATGTGTTTATTTAATAAAGATGGGCAACTCTCAGTTTATTAAAAATCTGTCAGTGCTACGGCATATTTCAATGCCATTTCTTATCGCTTTGGTGCAATTTTGTGGTACATTTTCACAACTCTTAGTACAAAACTCAAAACACAATCAATAAGCCAGTTGTTTAATAACTCTAAACACATTTTCAATCGACTAAGTACAACACACAAAATCATAGTCAATTTTTCACCAAACCTAATCAGTGTTTCATCTAAAATACACGTTGCGCATTGCAATATATGTTCATATAAAGTAATTGCCTTTGCAACGGCACGTTACTTTTCATATGATTCTCTTCTCTTTTGCTGGAAGACATTTGACTCTTACTTACTTAATCGAATTGCTCTTAAATGATGATCACTTAAATGTTTGGTAAACCTGTACATTTTACATGTCAATTGGTTTGTCTACTACGGATTCTGAGAACTACATAATGATTATGTATGTCTGTAAAGTAGAAACATAAAGCTTATGATATACAGGGCATTCGAAAAGCATTCAGACCTCTTGACCTTTTCCACATTTTGTTACGTTACAGCCTTATTCTAAAATGGATGAAATAAATAACATCCTCATCAATCTACACACAATACACCATAATGACAAAACGAGAACAGGTTTTTATAAATGTTAGCAAATTTATAACAAGTAAAAAACAGAAATAAGTTATTTACATAAGTATTCAGACCCTTTTCTATGAAACTCGAAACTGAGCTCAGGTGCATCCTGTTTCCATTGACCATCCTTGAGATGTTTCTACAACTTCATTGGAGTCCACCTGTGGTAAATTAAATTGATTGGACATGGCAAACTGATCCATAGAGGGAGAAGGGCCTTGGTCAGGGAGGTGACCAAGAACCCGATGGTCACTCTGACAGAGCTCTATAGTTCCTCTGTGGAGATGGGAGAATCTTCAGAAGGACAACCATCTCTGCAGCACTCCACCAATCAGGCCTTTATGGTAGTTGCCAGACTGAAGGCTTTGGGACAAGTCTCTGAATGTTCTTGAGTGGCCCAGCCAGAGCCTGGAGTAGAACCTGATTGAACTTCTCTGGACAGATCTGAAAATAGCTGTGCAGCAACGCTCCCCATCCAACCTGACAGAGATTGAGAGGATCTGCAGAGAAGAATGGGAGAAATACAGGTGTGTCAAGCTTATAGCATCATACCCAAGAAGACTCGATGCTGTAATCGCTGCCAAAGGTGCTTCAACAAAGTACTGAATAAAGGGTCTCAATACTTATGTAAGTGTGATATTTCAGTGTTTATTATTTATTTTTAATAAATTAGCAAACATTTCAAAAAAAATAATTTTGCTTTGACATTATGGACTATTGTGTGTAGATTGATGAGGGGAAAAAACAATGTAATGCATTTTAGAATAAGGTTGTAATGTAACAACGTGTGTAAAAAGTCTGAATACATTCCGAAGGCAACTGTAACTCAAACGTACCACTATGATGATAACTATGAGGATTTTACCTCACAGTCAGTTTTTTTACAAATGTGATATTGACAAGGTCAGAGATGTACTTTATGCAACAAATAAAATACATCTTTATTGGTCACGCATTTTAACATGTTACAGCAGGTGCAGCAAAATAATTGTGTTTTCTAGCTCTACGGTGCAGTAATACAATATCAATTCAATATGCAAATAATCCAGAAAGTCCAAAACAAGAAAGAAATGCATCCCTTATACAGTAAACATGTATCCAAAAGGAAGTTTCTGGGGTCTTTTTGATTGGTGGGGTCACACTGCTTTACTAAAATTGCATTGGCCAATACAGTACTGTAATACTGTAATATATGCCATTTACGTAGCAGACACTTTGATATAAAGTGCCAACAGTCCACACATTTTGGTATGTGACCCCAGTGGGAATCGAACCCACAACTCTAGTGCCATGCTCTTATGAACTGAGCCACGTACAGGACCACTACAAAATCTAAGTACAGTAAAATACAATACACGATTACAATACAGGTGGAAGATGTACAGTGAGGGAAAAAAGTATTTGATCCCCTGTTGATTTTGTACGTTTGCCCACTGACAAAGAAATGATCAGTCTATAATTGTAATGGTGGTTTATTTGAACAGTGAGAGACAGAATAACAACAACAAAAATCCAGAAAAACGCATGTCAAAAATGTTATAAATTGATTTGCATTTTAATGAGGGAAATAAGTATTTGATCCCCTCTCAATCAAAAAGATTTCTGCCTCCCAGGTGTCTTTTATACAGGTAACGAGCTGAGATTAGGAGCACACTCTTAAAGGGAGTGCCCATAATCTCAGTTTAGTGTTCCTAATCTCTGGATAAAAGACACCTCTCCACAGAAGCAATCAATCAATCAGAATCCAAACTCTCCACTCATTGTAGAATAATAGTGAAGAAATCAAAACAATGAAATAACACATATGGAATACTGTAGTAAAAAAGTGTTAAACAAATCAACATATATTTAGATTCTTCAAAGTAGCCACTCTTTGCCTTGATGACAGCTTTACACACTTTTGGCATTCTCTCAACCAGCTTCACCTGGAATTGAACTCTCAACCACTGAACATTCCGAAATTAAACGTTCAAACACTGAACATTCTAAAATAGAACTCTCAAACACTGAACATTCTTTTTGAAAGTTTCATTACTCTATTCATCAAGGAACAAGTCAACAGTCAACATGTCGTCCCCCACGAATGATGAGGGACCTATGTAACGAATGTCACGAGTCTCGGTTGAACGGGGCGAGGGCCATGACTTTTCAACGTTTTCATGTTCAATCTCTTGTTATAGCGCCACCATCTCGACAATCAGTGTAATTTCGTAAATGCCAGATTTCTATGGCAAGATGCACCATTCACTCAAGTTTCGTAAAAATTGGACCAATGGTGTCTGAGATACCGCGTGGGACGTACGAATGTACAGAGACAGATCCACAGTCCCCTCCCCGATTTCATCACAGGGGACAAAAAGCACCTTTCTTCCTTCTGTCACAGGCTCAGTACAGTGGTAGTATCCCTCTCGTGGGCCAAAAATACACGCGTGTGTGTACTCACACGGTTGAGTATGTACATGCCTGCATGCTCCCCCAGAGTCACCGGGGGTTGTCAACAAGAAATCTATCAGCTTTGCCATCAATCATCAAAACAGACGATGTGTAGATGTAGAGTTGATGTCTCCTGTCCAGGACACTGGGCCCTGAGCGGCCTGTTCTCTCTGCATTATCATGATTTATTTGTCTATCTAGTCAGAAGACATTTATCTCCCTGTCCGTGGTTCTAGCACATTGGGGAGGCTGACCTGTCTTCACACAGCCAAAAGCATCATGGTTTGATTAAGAGACGTACATGTTTTCAGGGATACAGATGTTGTTATGAACGTGACGCTGCTGAGTACACACTGGTTGAATCAACGTTGTCTCCACGTCTTTCCAATGAAATGACGTGGATCTAACGTTGAATAGACGTTCAATTGACGTCTGTGCCCAGTGGGAGATGACACATTTAACGAAGTGTTATACATGTGAAATTGTGAAGTCCATTATGTTCCATCAGTAGGGTTAGGTTACAACTGAATGATAGAAACCAGCTTTTCAGGGAGAAAAACATCCATTGATGAAACAGTGGCCAGTACTAGTTTGAGACAGGGGATACATTAGACGGGTCATGTAAAGTCATACATGTGAAATTGTCCGTTATGTTCCATTGGTAGGCCACTATTACATAAGGTGTGTTTTTATTCTGTCTGAATGATGTGGTTATATCATCAAGCCAGCCATTCAGGACTATCAATGAAAACTGTTGTGCTTTTATACTATATCTGGCAACGAGAAGAGAGAGGAAATCCCTGCTTAGACAATCCTCTACTCTTGTCCTGTGGAAACACGCCTAGGGTTGGTTGCCAGACATAATATTATGCCCCCGAGTAACCGTTTCTTGAATCAACTCCTCTGTTTAACGTGCATTATTCCACAGTTTGCTCTCACCACCACCCTGTCCCTTCAGGCAGTGATACCACAGTCTGATCCCACCACCACCCTGTCCCTTCAGGCAGTGATACCACAGTCTGATCCCACCACCACCCTGTCCCTTCAGGCAGTGATACCACAGTCTGAACCCACCACCACCCTGTCCCTTCAGGCAGTGATACCACAGTCTGCACTCACCACCACCCTGTCCCTTCAGGC